>NC_089216.1:21640528-21668028 GCF_963930695.1 Labrus bergylta
GCTCCCTGTTTGTCATGAGCCCCAGAGATCCAGTGGTAGCAGTCTGTGGCATTCTTGTTTTGTGGTTGGACGTCACAGCGGGTGCAGTACACAATGCCCAGCACCACCATCACCCCGATGAAGAGGCACAGAGGCACCAGGAGGCCCACCAGGAGCCAGGTGCTGCTCTGCTTCTGCCCCAGCCCCGCCTCCTCCGCATCCACCATGGTCCTGCTCCCCCCGCTCTCACTCGCGGGAGGTTGGGAGGGGGTGAGCTGGGTGGGAACAGCAGGGTCTTGGGAGCGTGTGATCTCCTCTGCTTCCTTCCCCAGTTCCTCCTCTGGGAGCTCTGTGTTTTCCCTGAGGGCGTAATGGTCCTCTACACCGTGGTTGCTTGAATCTGTTTGCATGTCGAGGTCTCTGACTGGATCATCTAGATTTCCTGGTTCCTGGCTGGATGTGATTATTACTGCCCACCAATTCCAGGCCCCCCCTGAGATGGTAGAGGTGGAGAGGAGGGGGGGGGCTGTGGTCGTTCTCTCTTCATCCTCTTCATCCTCCTCGTACCAGTCGTGGGTGGAGATGGATTCCGTGGTGGGTGGAGGAGTGGGGTGGTTAGTTGTTGGTAACACCTCCTGCTCAGATCTCTGCCCAATTTCCAACAGGTACGTTGCTCCAGTGTCCTTCTCCTCCTCTGCTGGAGGGTCAGGTGCTAAATCAAAAGGGGAGCTAGTGACCCAAATCACATCAGAGTCCTGAACCCTGGGCGGGTCAGTAAGCCAGTCCAGAGACGGCTCCTCCTCTGGAGGCCAGTCCGTGTGGCTTTGCTGGGGGTTCCAGTCGTACTCAGGTTCCCACACTGGCTGGTGGGTTCCCCAAGGGAAAGGAGGTGTGACAGCAGACTGTTCATCCTCCTCCCCTCTCTTACGACAGGAGGAGTGATCTGCCCTGAGCTCGTATCCTTCCACGCAATAACACTCAAATCCCCCCACATTGTTCACACACATCTGCTCACAGGTCCCAGGGATCAGGCACTCATCATCGTCCTGACACCTACTGCGGTCTTCCAGCAATGGGGAGTAACCCAGATGGCAGTGACAGACATGAGAGCCAACTGTGTTCTCACAGGCGTGTTCACATGGTTCATTCAAACACTCGTCTACGTCCTCACAGATCCCTGTGTCCTCCAGGGCGTACCCATCCCAACATCGACACACAAACGACCCCTGAGCGTTCACACAGAGCTGCTCACACGGACTCTGCAGACACTCGTCCACATCCACACAGCTTTGTTCATCTGGAGTCAGCATGAACCCCTCAGGACAGGCACAGCCGTACCCATCAGTCAGGGGGAGGCACTCTGGCTTACAGGGGGCACCCTGACAGATGACAGTCAGCTCGCAGGTCTGTCTGTCGTCTCTCAGCTGATATCCATTGGCACACTCGCAGTAAAAGTGACCTCCAGTCGGATTACAGTAATGTTCACATCCACCGTTATCCTGCTCGCACCTTTTCTGAGTTACAGGAGAGTTGGAGCACAGAGGGGGGTCTCTAGACCACCCCACTGAGCCGTCGTCTTTCTGTGTACACAGAACAGACTGCTCATCCTCGCTGCCTTCAGGGCAGGGCACGGTGGCCACAGATCCAAAGGGGATATGGGTGAGCAGGGTGCTGAGAAGGTTAAAAGGTGTGCTGTAGAGAGCGTTACCTGCCCCCTCACTCCACAACGCTGCACACATTCCTTCAAAGGCGTAGTGACAGAGATACCCGTCCACAGACACTGAGCAAGCTCCATCTAGCCACTTGAAGTTCTCATTGTTATCCTGACTGTTGTAGCCCATCACCACACAGCGGGGCACAGAGCAGGCATTGGGTGAGTCCTCTTTCAGCCAGTTTGTGTACTCTGTGTCCTGGTCTCCTGTAGTCCAGGAGAAGCCCCTGAGTGGGCGGCTGGCAGTGCACTGTCGAGGCTGACGCTGCAGGCCGATCCAGACCTGAACCTTACTGCGAGAGTGACGAAGGTCCAGGGTGGAGAAAAGCGAGGCGATGATGGCTGCATCCCTCCGGTGTTTGATGGTTGCCAGCGTCCCTCCTTTCTTTTTGCAAGCTCTCCATGAGTCCAGGAAGGTCTTTCTTTGGAAGTAGACCACCAAACAGCCGTCCTCAGTGCACAGGGCATCGGTCTCAATGAGGTCCTGAGCCAACACAGAGGACGCTCCACAGAGCAGAGCCAGCAGGGAGGCGAGGAGCAGAACCAAAGCCATCCTGTCTGAGGACTGAATAAATCTAAACTTTGACTCCCCCTTTGTCTTTTATCTCCCCGCTCTCTCAAAGTTGGTCTCTGTTGGCCGACTTCTGTTTTCTATCCAAACTTTTCTCTCTTCATCTAAACTCTTTGTTTCTGTTGACGATTCTCCATCTGCCTGAGCTCCACACGGAGAGAAAAACGAATGAGAGCTGCAGGTCAGCAACAAGCTCACAGAGCAGTGAGGGGGAGGAGAGCGAGAGGGAGGGGGGACAGGGAGGGGAGAGAAAGAGGGAAAGAGACTGAGGTTGGGCAGAGGGGGATGGAGAGGAGAAGAAGGAATGGGCCGAGGAAAAGACTGTATTTTTTTGGAGGAGGGGGATGTGTGTGTGTGTGTGTGTGGGGGGGGGGGGGGGGGGTGCAGAGAACTGAGCGTTTCTTTCTTTTTCAGAGCTCGTCATATGGTTTTCATAAGTGAACATAGTTTAGACACACACACACCAGCACAAGCACACGCACACACACAAGCACACACACATGCACAAGCACACACATGAACTGTTATGGTACAGTCTAATCTCTGGAACAGATGAGTTATCTTCCGTCTCCTCTCTCTGTGTTCCTGTGTGATTTGTCTCACTCGTCGTTCTTTACATTTTTTTTGTTGAACATGAGACAAGCAGGAAGTGAACATCAGATGAGCAGGAAGTGAACATAAGATGAGCAGGAAGGGAACATGAAAACCTCCCACAGAGAACGACTCGTTCCTTCTGACCTCGTGTGACGCTCTTTTTTTGTAACTCACAGTCAACACCAGCCGGTCAGGCTGTTCATGGAGGGGCTGTTGGTTTTGTTCGCTGTTATTAGCTTGATTGTTAATGAAGAGTAATTACTAGTTAGCACACCTAGAAGATAAAGTCTGGATTACACCAGCTAATTCATGCTGAGCTGCAGCAGCCACAGCTGCCTCTGGTCTCTTCAGTAAGATGTTGAACTGCATGCAGCTTTAAAGAGGATATATTATCCCCCTCTTCCACCTTTTCAAACAGTCCCCTGTGGTCTAAATGAAACATCTGTGTTGTGCTTTGGTCAAAATATAACATGAATCAAGCACCAGAGGAGGTTTGTGACCCTGTATAAACCAGCTCTCTCAGAACGCTCCGTTTTGGTGTGTGTGTCTCTTTAAATATAATGAGCCCCCCCTGAGTTTTCCCCGTAGACGTCACTCCTTCACTAGAGGGAATAAAAATGGCTGACCTGCGTTAAACTTTTGTTCTAGGCTGGGGGTGGAGTCCATGGGTGGAGATACCAGAATCCCACTGTGACATCACAAGGAGAGCACATTTGAAATGGAGCACTTTTCTCTGTGTTGTAAGACTTATGCAGACCGCAAACAAAGGACTGGATGGATTTATTTCACATTTTATGGGTCGTTAGACACTCAGGTTACCCAAATATATGTTCAACAACACCATAGAAGTGGATTTCTCATCATATGTCCCCTTTAATATAAACATAACGGGGGCATTGGAATCGTCTGTTTTTTCTAAGGAAGGTTCCTCACTGAGTGAAATGGCCCATAAGCATTTAAGTGGTGGCCATGATAAGAGCCACTTGAATTCTCTAAAAGCAAAGGAAAGGTGGGTCAAAGCTTCCTTTATAACCTCCTTTAGCATACACTGGACCATCCTTTACCAAAGGAGATGAGATAATGCTGTCCCACAATTCCTTGCGGCCGCAACATTTAAAGCGAGTCGCGCATCCGACCATTCACAAAAACTAACGATGACCCTGTGGAGACAATCTGCATTTTGTTTATTTATTGATTTGACTTATAACTTGTTGTTGCCTTTGTATTTATTTTATTTCTTTATTTGTATTTTGTGTGTGAAGGTGAACATTTATACATTCTTGTATAAAGTTTAGTAAAGATGCCTCGCTGTCATTTGATGTTGATTCCTACAAGAAATTGTAAAATAAAACATTGTTAATAAAAAGGAAAAGAAAAAAACCAATGACCAAAAAGGGACGCAGATCATGTAAGCTACCATTTCAATAATATGCCTTGAATAAAAGAAAAACATTAGAGATATTTTTATCCAGATGATTTTTTATTCAACATATTTCATTCACTTAAAAATGCTTTGTGCAGTTGTACATTTATATAAAACATTCTGTTTATCTTTCATAAATGCAACTATTAATTTCATCCAATCATATTTATTTTGTGAATGTGTCATGATGTGTCGTGAACATATCGTGATGTCATGAATGTGTCGTGATGTCATAAATGTGTCGTGATGTCGTGAATGTGTTGTGATGTCATGAATGTGTCGTGATGTCGTGAATGTGTCGTGAGGTCATGATGTGTCGTCATGAATGTGTCGTGATGTCGTGAATGTGTCGTGAACATGTTGAGATGTCAGGAACATGTCGTGATGTCATGAATGTGTCGTGATGTCATGAATGTGTCGTGATGTTGTGAATGTGTCGTGATGTCGTGAATGTGTCGTGAACATGTTGAGATGTCAGGAACATGTCGTGATGTCATGAATGTGTCGTGATGTTGTGAATGTGTTGTGATGTCGTGAATGTGTCGTGATGTTGTGAACATGTTGTGATGTCATGAATGTGTCGTGAACATGTCGTGAATGTGTCATGAATGTGTCATGATGTCATGAACGTGTCATGAATGTGTCGTGATGTCATGAACGTGTCATGAATGTGCCGTGATGTCGTGAACGTGTCGTGATGTCATGAATGTGTCGTGATGTTGTGAATGTGTTGTGATGTCGTGAACATGTTGTGATGTCATGAATGTGTCGTGAACATGTTGTGATGTCATGAATGTGTCGTGAACATGTCGTGATGTCATGAATGTGTCATCACGAGAGCCACCAGTCACTGATCAGCCACCAGTCACTGATCAGAGCCACCAGTCTATGATCAGCCATCAGTCACTGATCAGAGCCACCAGTCACTGATCAGGGGTCTGAGATAAAACAGACTCCTGGGGTCTGAAGTCTCTAAAGGGTGTCTGCGTGTTGGTTCAGAGGTCTGCACCAGGTCCAGGTCCTGATAATCGGACTCACCAACACACAAAGGTGAAAGTGAAAAATTTAAACAGCTGTAACGTCACAGCTGGAAGATAAAGAAGTAAACGGAGTGTGGATGAAGGAGAATGTTTGGTCAAAAGTGATGTTTTTATTGAACAGATTATCTGCTTGTTGAAGAAAATTAATTTTAACGTTACAACAAAAACTGGAAGTGTTCAGAGGTTTGTGTCTAATCAGCTAAATGAGTCCTCCAGAATGAATCCTACAGTTCAGTTCGAGATCCAACCCAGAGGTTCCATTTTACTCGGCTGTGAAATAATGTTGTCTCGAGCTTACACTTTGCTCTGTGGGTTTGGAGTCAGAATCCAAAGTATGAGACACATTTAAATTAGATTGAAGAAGGGTTCATCCCCTGGCTGTCATAGATGTCTGGACGCTGTGGGGTAGGTTAAAGGTCAAACAGATGAAAGCACAATGAGGAGACAGGGTGGACAAGCAGACAGAAACATCTGATTGGGTGATAGCGTCCTCTCACAGGCCTGTATTAAACAGGATGTTTGAAGCTGTTTTTTCTCTTTGCTTTCACATGAAATGTTTCAATGAGCTCAACACTGAGAATCTACAACCACCTCATTCAACAAACCAAGAGCCCTTCTTATGACAGGGTCTCTTATCCTGGGGTCAGAGGTCTGACTGTTAGTGGGGAGGGGGGTCAGACAGGGTCTCCATAGTGATAATGCAGACTGCTGATTCGATTTGGTAATGTATCTAGATCTTTTGTTGCTGATTCACTCGTTCAAACCCTGAGGTTCTGATTCTCTAAGAATAGATTACAGTCTCTAATATCTCTATAACTGGTTCCTCCTGTTCTCCGTGTCTGAGTCTAACTCTCCAAGAGCTGCACTCTCACTCTGACGGAGCTTCACTCTCACTCTGAAGGGGCTTCACTCTCACACTGATGGAGCTGCACTCTCACTCTCACACTGATGGAGCTGCACTCTCACTCTCACACTGATGGAGCTGCACTCTCACACTGACCGAGCTGACCATTAAACCAACTGTTCACATTTAGAACTCAAGACATGCACACGCGCACGCACGCGCACCCACGCGCGCACACACACACACACACACACGACACACACACAATTGTGTGTCTGTGAAATGGAGATAAAAACACACAATGTACATTAATTAGAGTCAGACTGTGTTCTGTTTTTATCTCGGGTTTGTGGTCAACTCGTTCTGCCCTGAAAACGTTCTCACGCTCCGACTGATCCCAGAATACAACAGGAAGTGAGGGGGGTGTTTTTAAAGGACCCACTAATTCCACAGCCATATATGTCCCTGTGTGTGTGTGTGTGTGTTTTCTCAGCAGGGTATTTTTATCACTGAGCTTAGATACTGCAATACCAAGAACAAAAAGCTTTCGCTGAACCTCAGTAACTTTTATTATCATCATCATCATCATCATCATCATCATCATCATCATCATCTTCATCATCATCATCATCTTCATCTTCCTGAGATCTGACAGAAACATGTGGAGCAGCTGGCTCAAACAACGTCTGAAGAATTCTTCATTATAAACCATAAAACACCATGTGTGTGTTCCTGTAAAATCCCTCCTGAACGCCTCGGGGGCTCCACACTGTTTTCAACTGTGTAACAACAACAGGGTGTGTGTGTGTGTGTGTGTGTGTGTGTGTGTGTGTGTGTGTGTGTGTGTGTGTGCGTGTTCATCAAGGAGCTTCAAAATTACAGAGAATTGTTCAGTTTTGTGACACACAGTCTTTGTTTCTGTGTGGGCCGTCTGCTAACATTTAGCATTCAGTGATGCAGCTACAAAACACAGACCTACACTCAGACACTTCAGTACCCATTTAATAATTTATCATATAATATATATTACCTCAATCAGAGCAGCACATGTCAATAACAGACCTCAGGGGTGCTTCTCAGATAAACCAGTTTAGCCTAGCTTAGCATAAAAACAGAAAATGTGTGTGAGTGGAGAGAGATGGGGAGAGAAGAGAAAGGAGGAAACAATCAGAAACAGGAGCCAAACTGATCTCTGGGGACGACCAGAAGCTGTTTCTTATTGGTTGAGGGGTCACATGGTCTTTTTAGGAGAAGGAGGAGGATGTCTTCATACAGGAGGAGTCACCTCATTTTCTCCTTAAACCACTTCAGGGTAAAAAAAACAGGTACAGATATTTACATTTCTGCTGCTGTGTGTGTGTGTGTGTGTGTGTGTGTGCCTGTGAGGGTGTGTATGTTTGTGTGCATGTGTAACTGTCTCGCTCTGACGGACAGCATGCAGCAGAGAATGATGGGAGATAAAGTTATGAGAATAAAGAGTCCATCAGTATTAACTCATCCATTCATACACATTCACACACTGATGGTAGAGGCAGCTGCGTAAAGAGTCCATCAGTATTAACTGATCCATTCACACTCTGATGGTAGAGGCCGCTGCGTAAAGAGTCCATCAGTATTAACTGATCCATTCATACACATTCACACACTGATGGTAGATGCCGCTGAGTAAAGAGTCCATCAGTATTAACTGATCCATTCATACACATTCACACACTGATGGTAGAGGCCGCTGAGTCAAGAGTCCATCGTTATAACTCATCCATTCATACACATTTACACACTGATGGTGGAGGCTGCTGAGTAAAAAGTCCATCAGTATTAACTCATCAATTCACACACTGATGGTAGAGGCTGCAGTGTAAAGAGTCCATCAGTATTAACTCATCCATTCACACACATTCACACACTGATGGCAGAGGCTGCTGTGTAAAGAGTCCATCAGTATTAACTCATCCAGTCTGACAGGGCTAGTGAGCTGAAGCTCATATTGTTTTTTTCAGGTTAGGTCTCGTGTTTTATCAGAAATCATTTTTCTAAAAACAGAATGATACAGAATAATCCTTGATGTCATTCAGTCCCCTTTAACCTAGCATCAAGGTTTGAATTCATATTTTATAATCACTATAATCACATCTGAATATCTGTAGTTTGTAGTAACAGACAAAGGGACCCTGTCCTCTGGAGGTTAACTTCTGTAAATCCTGGCTCTGTGTTAAATCCTCCATGATGGTCCCTGAGCTGTGTTTCTGCTCTGTGGATTCAGTTTCTCTGTGGGAGGGTGTCGAGTGAAGCTGCTCTCTGTGTTTATGTGCTCAGCTCCTCCTGAGAACACTGGAATTACAAGTTTTGGTTGTGACCTACAGAAGATTATAATTTAGAAACAGTCAGGAGTCCTGCAGAGGACGTCCTGTGAGGAGGATCAACCCCGAGCAGAGGGCTGAGCTCCACATACCAACGCTCAGATTGTCTTTAAATTAAATATCATGAATGTAAATACATTTACATTCAGCTCAGAGGGGAGGGGTCAAAGGTCACATCACACTTCATAAAGCACTTCACATTGTTGTTCAAGGAGCTGCTCAGCAGATGCTAGCTTTGCCAATTCTAGCTGACACCTCTGATTACACTCAGTGTCTCTGTGATAAAGTGAAAGAAATGGCCACATTTTGAAGTGTCATTGGTGTTCTAATCACTTATCTGCTTTTGTCTGGCTGCACAATGCTTCTGTTGGCCAGGATTAGGGGACGTTAGGGGAGGTTAACAGAAGATATAGCAGTCATTGCACTTCCTGGGAAAAAAAACAAAACTTTACTACGCCTGTTCCTCGAACCACAACATTACGTTCTTAAATTCTGTGACGTGTTCCAGAGATAAATCAGATCCACATTGTGTTCCTTTGTTTATCTGTTCCCTCTCACAGCTCCTCACCATTAACCCCGAGGAGGGGAGAGGGGGGTCTAATCCAAGCCGGCCGGAATTCCTTCAGCATATTTTCCTCCTGCAGAGATGAGTCATGGCTCTAAAAACATAAATAAGGTCGTGTGAATGCTGAGGAGCATTCTGCTCTTCTTTAATGAAAAAAAAATGACCTGACACTGAGAGAACATTCCTACTTTAACCTCCGCTCTGCGAACTGTAAATATTTACTGCTTAGACCATTCTCCATGATCCTACCTTCACAAGAGTGTTTAGTATGTTCTAATTGAGTTTAGTATGTTCTTAGTGTTTAGTATGTTCTCATTGTTTAGTATGTTTTAAGAAAGTTTAGTATGTTCTAAGAGTGTTTAGTATGTTCTTAGTGTTTAGTGTGTTCTTAGTGTTTAGTATGTTCTAAGAGTGTTAAGTATGTTCTAAGAGAGTTTGGTATGTTCTTAGTGTTTAGTATGTTCTTAGAGAGTTTAGTATGTTCTTAGTGTTTAGTATGTTCTAAGAGTGTTTAATATGTTCTTAGTGTTTATATGTTCTTAGAGTTCAGTATGTTCTTAGTGTTTAGTATGTTCTAAGAGAGTTTAGTATGTTCTAAGAGTGTTTAGTATGTTCTTCGTGTTTAGTATGTTCTAAGAGTGTTTAGTATGTTCTAAGAGAGTTTAGTATGTTCTTAGTGTTTAGTATGTTCCTAGTGTTTAGTATGTTCTAAGAGTGTTTAGTATGTTCTAAGAGTGTTTAGTATGTTCTAAGAGTGTTTAGTATGTTCCTAGTGTTTAGTATGTTCTAAGAGTGTTTAATATGTTCTTAGTGTTTAGTATGTTCTAAGAGCGTTTAGTATGCTCTTAGTGTTTAGTATGTTCTAAGACTGTTTAGTATGTTCTGAGAGTGTTTAGTATGTTCTTAGTGTTTAGTATGTTCTAAGAGAGTTTAGAATGTTCTTAGTGTTTAGTATGTTCTCAGTGTTTAGTATGATCTAAGAATGTTTAGAATGTTCTAAGAGTGTTTAGTATGTTCTTAGTGTTTAGTATGTTCTTAGTGTTTAGTATGTTCTAAGACCGTTTAGTATGCTCTTAGTGTTTAGTATGTTCTTCGTGTTTAGTATGTTCTAAGAGTGTTTAGTATGTTCTAAGAGAGTTTAGTATGTTCTTAGTGTTTAGTATGTTCCTAGTGTTTAGTATGTTCTAAGAGTGTTTAGTATGTTCTAAGAGTGTTTAGTATGTTCTAAGAGTGTTTAGTATGTTCCTAGTGTTTAGTATGTTCTAAGAGTGTTTAATATGTTCTTAGTGTTTAGTATGTTCTAAGAGCGTTTAGTATGCTCTTAGTGTTTAGTATGTTCTAAGACTGTTTAGTATGTTCTGAGAGTGTTTAGTATGTTCTTAGTGTTTAGTATGTTCTAAGAGAGTTTAGAATGTTCTTAGTGTTTAGTATGTTCTCAGTGTTTAGTATGATCTAAGAGAGTTTAGTATGTTCTTAGTGTTTAGTATGTTCTAAGAGTGTTTAGTATGTTCTTAGTGTTTAGTATGTTCTAAGAATGTTTAGAATGTTCTAAGAGTGTTTAGTATGTTCTTAGTGTTTAGTATGTTCTTAGTGTTTAGTATGTTCTAAGAGAGTTTAGAATGTTCTTAGTGTTTAGTATGTTCTTCGTGTTTAGTATGTTCTAAGAGTGTTTAGTATGTTCTAAGAGAGTTTAGTATGTTCTTAGTGTTTAGTATGTTCCTAGTGTTTAGTATGTTCTAAGAGTGTTTAGTATGTTCTAAGAGTGTTTAGTATGTTCTAAGAGCGTTTAGTATGTTCTAAGAGTGTTTAGTATGTTCTTAGTGTTTAGTATGTTCTAAGAGCGTTTAGTATGCTCTTAGTGTTTAGTATGTTCTAAGACTGTTTAGTATGTTCTGAGAGTGTTTAGTATGTTCTTAGTGTTTAGTATGTTCTAAGAGAGTTTAGAATGTTCTTAGTGTTTAGTATGTTCTCAGTGTTTAGTATGATCTAAGAGAGTTTAGTATGTTCTTAGTGTTTAGTATGTTCTAAGAGTGTTTAGTATGTTCTTAGTGTTTAGTATGTTCTAAGAATGTTTAGAATGTTCTAAGAGTGTTTAGTATGTTCTTAGTGTTTAGTATGTTCTTAGTGTTTAGTATGTTCTAAGACCGTTTAGTATGCTCTTAGTGTTTAGTATGTTCTAAGACTGTTTAGTATGTTCTAAGAGTGTTTAGTATGTTCTTAGTGTTTAGTATGTTCTAAGAGAGTTTAGAATGTTCTTAGTGTTTAGTATGTTCTCAGTGTTTAGTATGTTCTAAGAGTGTTTAGTATGTTCTAAGAGAGTTTGGTGTGTTCTTAGTGTTTAGTCTGTTCTCAGTGTTTAGTATGTTCTAAGAGTGTTTAGTATGTTGTAAGAGTGTTTAGTATGTTCTAAGAGAGTTTGGTATGTTCTAAGAGAGTTTAGTATGTTCTTAAGTGTTTAGTGTGTTCTTAGTGTTTAGTATGCTCTAAGAGTGTTTAGTATATTCTAAGAGTGTTTAGTATGTTCTTAGTGTTTAGTATGTTCTCAGTGTTTAGTATGTTCTAAGAGAGTTTAGTATGTTCTTAGTGTTTAGTATGTTCTGAGAGTGGTTAGTATGTTATTAGTGTTTAGTATGTTCTAAGAGTCTTTAGTATGTTCTTAGTGTTTGGTATGTTCTAAGAGTGTTTAGTATGTTCTTAGTGTTTAGTATATTCTAAGAGTGTTTAGCATGTTCTTAGTGTTTAGTATGTTCTCAGTGTTTAGTATGTTCTAAGAGTGTTTCGTATGTTCTAAGATAGTTTAGTATGTTCTCAGTGTTTAGTATGTTCTAAGAGTGTTTAATATGTTCTTAGTGTTTAGTATGTTCTAAGACTGTTTAGTATGTTCTAAGAGTGTTTAGTATGTTCTAAGAGTGTTTAGTATGTTCTTAGTGTTTTGTATGTTCCTAGTGTGTTTAGTATGTTCTAAGAGAGTTTAGAATGTTCTTAGTGTTTAGTATGTTCTTAGTGTTTAGTATTTTCTAAGAGTGTTTAGTATGTTCCTAGTGTGTTTAGTATGTTCTAAGAGAGTTTAGTATGTTCTTAGTGTTTAGTATGTTCTAAGAGTGTTTAGTATGTTCTCAATGTATAGTATGTTCTTCGTGTTTAGTATGTTCTAAGAGAGTTTAGTATGTTCTTAGTGTTTAGTATGTTCTAAGAGTTTTCAGTATGTTCTTAGTGTTTAGTATGTTCAAAGAGAGTTTAGCATTTTCTAAGAGTGTTTAGTATGTTCTCAGTGTTTAGTATGTTCTAAGAGAGTTTATTATGTACTTAGTGTTTAGTATGTTCTAAGAGAGTTTAGTATGTTCTTAGTGTTTTGTATGTTCCTCGTGTGTTTAGTATGTTCTTAGTGTTTAGTATGTTCAAAGAGAGTTTAGCATTTTCTAAGAGTGTTTAGTATGTTCTCAGTGTTTAGTATGTTCTAAGAGAGTTTATTATGTACTTAGTGTTTAGTATGTTCTAAGAGAGTTTATTATGCACTTAGTGTTTTGTATGTTCCTAGTGTGTTTAGTATGTTCTAAGAAAGTTTAGTATGTTCTAAGAGACTTTAGTATGTTCCTAGTGTGTCCAGAGGTGGTGAGCCGAGAGTCTAGCACAAGCTTAGAGACTTCGTCCTCAGTCAGAGAGGAGAATGAGTCGAGTGAGGCACTTTTGGTTGGTGCCTTTGGTCTGAGTTGGTCAGGCTCAGAAAACTGGTTACTGATGGTTTTAATTTTTTCAGTAAAATACGAGGCAAACATGTCTGGTGTGAACAGATCGGCGGGTGGGTGAAGCAGTCAGTTAAAATTGACTGAACTGATGAATGACACAGAGACAGTCAGACTGTACAAAAGCTCAGAGTTTATTTACAGACATCAACGATTGTCCTAATAAAACATCCTCCATCGTGTGACTCAGTGACATGCTCACACCTGTACCTGTGATCCAAAATAGATCTGATTAAAAATATAAACATGTCACATTCTTTTGTGTATTAAATGTTTGAATCTCAGAGCAGCAGAAACACCCTGCTGCGAGTGTGTATCTTTATCCAGTGAAAAATAATCATTTCTATTCATAAATGTTCATGTACACTTTGTCACGCGTGTCCCTGTGTGCAGCCAGAGTGGGTCAAGCTTATTATCATTCTAGAACATTCCTCCTTTCATCACAATGAAAGGATGGTTTCTTGGTCAAGGATGGTTCCCACAGAGGAGCTCTGACGCCCCCTGCTGGCAGCTTCAGGTTACAGAAAAACTCACATCACACACCGGTTCCTTTTTCCTGTGCACACACACATTTATTTATTGCTGAAGATGAAAGCAGCCTCGTCTTCGTCTTCACAGTTTGATTTTAACTTCAAGAGTTCTTTCTGTCAGAGCAGCTGAGATCGGTTAGAATAAAGGACAGGTGAGCTGTGGCTCAGACGTCATGGAGAAATGCTGGTGTCGTTGTTCTGCTTTGATGTGTGTTTCTATGAACGATTTGAAACCAGAAGAGAACCCTGAACTCTGTGACCCTTTAACTGCAGAGTTTAAAACCACATCAGGTAATTGATCTTTTCTTGAATCAGACTTAGAGCAGCATGAGTATGTGTTAGCATCAAGCTAACCCTAAAATGTATATCCCAGTACAACGGAAAGATGCACCTGATGCTTCTGGACTGATATAACGTTAATCTGGATTAAAGATGAACATCCAGCACTAAATCACCTGAAAGGACTTAAAGGACTAACACTTACCTTTAGCATTATGCTAACACTTGAACAAACCTGTGTATTCATGTGTGTGTCTTAATAAATACACAAATTAAACATGCAGAGGGAACGTTTATAAACAACCAATTATAAAACTATCGAACTCTAAGTCACATCATCATACCCGACACAGACTGGACACCTGAAACACCTTCCATCACCTCCGTCCTTGGTACTAACGATTCTGCGCCAGACGACCAGTCATCATCACAAACTTTAATGATTATATAAAACTGATATTAGAGACAGGTTGTTTTTAAAGTTCTCCTTTAACCTCAGATGAAGTTCACTGAGCTGAGATCTGTCGACTGCTTCTAAAAATAACTCACCCTAACCCTTTTATTTGAACTGAAACCGTCAAAAACAAGAACGTAGAAAAAATAAATCTGAACTCATGAAAATAAAATGAAACCTTCACTAACTGACGAGTTTCTTCAAAAGAAAAGTCATGACACCAGATCCTCTGACATCACTGACACAAAGCCCCTCCTGTGTCACAGCAACAGCTGATCAACATGTTACTTATAACCCCAGATCTGCATGGAAACTGAGCCAACCTGGCTATATGGCTGTCAGTAGCCAGAGGACACACCTGAACTGTAGCTCCGCCTCCTCTTCAACATGTCACAAACCTGAACTGTAGTTCCTCCTTCTCTTTAACACAGGAAGGAGCATGGAGGCAGCCAATCAAGAGAGGCAGAGGGGGCTGGGTGAGGTGGTGAGTGTGCAGACAGGTGTGGGGAGACCGTAGTAGGTGGGGTCAGTGAAGGGGAAGAGGAAGAGGAGGAAGAGGAGGACGCCGAGCATGTAGCAGGAGAGGACAGAGACACGGTGAGGATGATCCAACGCCGCGCTGATGGCAGGAAAACCCATGTAGTTACAGAACGAGTGACAGAGAACCGGACCCACCAGGTGACCTAAAACCATTAACACAGAGGGGAACCATTAACACACAGGGGAATCATTAACACACAGGGGAAACCATTAACACAGGGGAAACCATTAACATAGGGGAACCATTAACACACATGGGAATCATTAACACACAGGGGAACCATTAACACGGGAACCATTAACACACAGGGGAACCCTTAACACACAGGGGAACCATTAACACAGGTGAACCATTAAGACAGGGGAACCATTAACACACATGTGGAAACCTAAACACACAGGGGAATTATTAACACACAGGGGAACCATTAAAACACATGGGGAAACCTAAACACACAGGGGAATCATTAACACACAGGGGAACCATTAACACAGGGGAACCATTAACACACAGGGGAACCATTAACACACAGGGGAACCATTAACACACAGGGGAACCATTAACACACAGGGGAACCATTAACACACAGGGGAACCATTAAAACACATGGGGAAACCTAAACACACAGGGGAATCATTAACACACAGGGGAACCATTAACACAGGGGAACCATTAACACACAGGGGAACCATTAACACAGGGGAACCATTAACACACAGGGGAACCATTAACACACAGGGGAACCATTAACACACAGGGGAACCATTAACACACAGGGGAACCATTAACACACAGGGGAACCATTAAAACACATGGGGAAACCTAAACACACAGGGGAATCATTAACACACAGGGGAACCATTAACACAGGGGAACCATTAACACAGGGGAACCATTAACACACAGGGGAACCATTAACACACAGGGGAACCATTAACACACAGGAATCATTAACACACAGGGGAACCATTAAAACACATGGGGAAACCTAAACACACAGGGGAATCATTAACACAGGGGAACCATTAACACACAGGGGAACCATTAACACACAGGGGAACCATTAACACACAGGGGAACCATTAACACACAGGGGAACCATTAGCACAGGGGAAACATTAACACACAGGAACCATTAACACACAAGGGAATCATTAATACACAGGTATACCAATTAACACAAAGGGGAACCTTTAACACAGGGGTAACCATTAACACACAGGAACCATTAACACAGGGGGAACCATTAACACACAGGAACCATTAACACACAGGAACCATTAACACAGGGGTAACCATTAACACACAGGGGAACCATTAACACAGGGGAACCATTAACACAGGGGGAACCATTAACACAGGGGGAACCATTAACACACAGGAAAGCATTAACACACAGGAACCATTAACACAGGGGGAACCATTAACACACAGGAACCATTAACACACAGGAACCATTAGCACAGGGGAACCATTAACCCCAAAAGTGTTAAATATATCCCCTTATGTGATATTAACTATAAGCAAACTGTCAGATTGTCAAAATCCCTGCTCCTCTCCGCTCATATCACCGCTCCCTCTCTCTCAGTCGCTCGACCACTCACGCTGCTCTGCTCGACCCTGATAACAGCAGGTGAGATGACAGAGTGCTGAGAAGGTGTTCTAACTATGCAGATTGTTGCATGTAATGTGGTGAAATATATAAATGAATGCTCATTTAGATGTATTAGTAATGTGGGCGTAGACAGGCTACATAAACTTAATTGAAAGGCTCAAATATAGATTTCGCCTCCGGATGGATTATTTTTTTTCCTTCACATTGCATGTCCTTGTGGTGTGACTATTGCGCACATCGCAATGACGATGTTGAAACAATATATGGTGCAGCCCTAACAGGCAGTCTGTCCTGGACTTGGAGCTGTAGGGCTAACTGCAGAGCTACGCCCCCTGCCCCCTCTACCCGACACTGTCAGTTGGAGTGATGAGGCCTGCAGGAGGAGAAGCGACCGACTGTTTGTGGTAATCCTTCTTCCTCGCCCTGCTCACTCTCCCCTACAGGCCAGAGCACCACTACCATTGAAGACTTGATTTGCAGAGTTTTTCTGAATGT
Organism: Labrus bergylta; assembly: GCF_963930695.1. Taxonomy (NCBI): domain Eukaryota; kingdom Metazoa; phylum Chordata; class Actinopteri; order Labriformes; family Labridae; genus Labrus; species Labrus bergylta. Next base: position 21,657,273 of record NC_089216.1, read on the forward strand.
AGATATTTAGTGGATACATTTATTTTTGATCATTCATCGTTGACATGTTTGCACCGCCCTTCATTCAATGCATTTGTTTTAGAATTAATATGGATTCTGTTTCGCTGAATGTTTGTTTATGATGTCACTTCTGCTTACAATCAAAAAAAATGACATCCTGCTTTTAACAGGAAGTGAGACCTCAGTTAACACTTGATGCTCTAAATATTGATGGATTTTAATCTGGACCCATCCGGTCTGGTATCAAACCAAAGAACCAATAATTTACAGGGACTAATGGCACTTATATTAACCAATCAGCAGGCCGGGAGAGAACAGACACACAGGGTGTTGTTATGAACCAATCAGCAGGCCAGGAGGGAACAGACATACAGGGTGTTGTATATTCTAGTTCCAGGTGTAGTTGAGAGCTGCTCACCTGTCCTGATGAAGATGAAGGCCGTGTAGGCTCCAAACACAGCTGTGTAGGAGAACTGGAACACTGAAGAACCAGAAAAAAACATGATCAGCTGATGAAACAGTAAACAAACATGTTAACAAACATCACCTGAGTTCACCTGCAGACAGGAAGATCCCCGACAGAGTCCCCTGTCTGAACCTGAGCAGCTCAATGATGTGATGGAAGTGAGCTGAAACAGAGACACGCATACATCAATCAATAATCAATCAGACATCTATTGGACATCAATCAGACACCTTCGCACATCAATCAGACATCAATAATCAATAATTAATCAATCAGATATCAATACTCAATCATTAATGAATCAGACATCACTAATCAATCAGATATAAATAATTAATCAATCAGACATCAGTAATCAATCAGATATCAATAATCAATCAGTAATCACTCAGACATCAATAGACAACCAATCAGACATCGGTAATCAATCAGTAATCAATGAGACCTCAATAAACAATCATTCATCTATCATACATCAATAGACAAATGTAACAGGTAACACCTGTAAAGGAAACAGGTAACATCTGCACAAGAAACAGACCTGCACAGGTAACAGGTAACACTTGCACATGTAACAGGTGACATCTGCATAGGAAACAGACTTAACAGGTAACATCTGCACAGTAAACAGACCTGCAAAGGTATGAGGTAACACCTGCACAGGTAACAGGTAACATCTGCACAGGTAATAGCTAACATCTGCAAAGGTAACAGGTAACATCTGCACAGGAAACAGGTAACATCTGCACAGGTAACAGTTTGAGTTAAAAAAAGAAACATTTACATATTTTCTCCCTTATATCAGCTCCTGGCTTTCATAAGAATGTAACTGCACATACCTCTGTGAGCCACCACCTGTCAGGTGGACAAACATTCAGGTAAACCACCATTTAGATGAACCATCACTCGTCATGTAAACCACCAATCTGGTGAACCACCACCAATCAGGTGAACCACCACTCAGGTTAAACAACAATCAGGTGAACCACTACCCATCCCCACTTGTCAGGTGAACCACCACTCAGGTAAAGCACCAACTGTCAGTAGAACTTGTCAGGTAATTCACCTGCATAACTCACCAACTCCGAAGAAGAGAGGGCAGGTGAAGATGGCAGTGGAGAGTCCGGCACAGGGAACCAACATGGGCAGCATACATGCCCTGAAGACGAGTTCCTCTGTCAGCGGGGCCACCACCTGGTTCCTCAACCAGCGCATGTCACTGACACACAGGCTCCAGAACCACGGGTCTACACAGAACATAGAACATTAAGAACATTAGGTTATTTAAGCTAGATAGAACATGATTAGAACACACAGAGAACATCAGGGGATTCCCTCGTATGTGTCATGCAGATTAAGTTGACTGAATGTTCTCTGACCCAGGGCGACTCTTATCCCGTCCATGAAGGTCCAGGGACAGTCCATGGCGAGCTGCATAAGGGGGCCCAGAAACAAAACCTGGAACAAAGAACCATTAATTGCTTTAGACCAGTTCTAACCCTGAGTAGATCCTCATCTTCTTCATCATGTTTCTCTCTTACCATGGTGAGCAGCAGAGGGAGGATGATTGCAGGAATGATACCTTCAAATCGAATCCCCATTAGAGCCAGGAACGACGGGCCAGTCTGAGACACACACACACACACACAGCGTAGACTTTAATTTGTAATGAACTATCCAATAGTCATATCTGTGTGTGTGTGTGTGTGTGTGTGTGAGACTCACTGTGATTCCTGTGAACTCTCTCCACGCCCACACAAACACAGGAGACAGCCCAGACACGATCAGAACGCTGGTGAAACGTCTTTTTATCACTGTGGGATGATCCCTGAAAACACAGCAATAAAGACCTTCATCACCATCATCATGATCATCACCACCATCAACATCATCATCATCATCATCATCATCATCACCACCACCATCATCGTCATCATCACCACCATCATCATCATGATCTTCATCATGATCTTCATGATCACCACCATCATCATCACCATCAAACATTACAAAAGAGCAGGTAAAAAGATCATACTCATTGTTATGTTACAAAAAGCAGGTAAAAGACCTTACTCATTGTTATGTTACAAAAAGCAGGTAAAAGACCTTACTTCTTGCTATATTACAAAGACCCGGCCTATCCATCATGAGCACTTTAGCAAAAGTTACAGTGGTAAGAAAAAACTGCCTCATTAAAAGGCAGAGGGGTCAGTGACAAATAAGGGTTGTTCAGATGACCAATTCAAAAATCTTTACTTTTTCCCTAATCAAAGGATAACATACCCACAGGCAACACTTTACATCTCTCCTTCTTTACATCATGGGTGGCCATCACAGCACAAACAGCATTGCCACCTTCTATAGTACCAGACTTTGGCAAGCAAGCTCCAGGTAGTGACCATAGACTGTAAAAATAATGGACTGGACAAGCTCCCCCTGCTGACTGGCTGCAGTATAGGTCATAAACCCCGCCTCCTCAATGATAACAGACAGGATGTGGGTCAAACTGTAAAGTTAAAATACTCGTCACATAATTTTTTTCCAAACCTAAACTCTGCTGTGATCATTAGTTATTATCACCCTACATTGTGTTCAAGTGCTCATTTTTCTGTGAAGTTTGTTTTAAATAAGTTATTTGAGGTTGAAAAACGGGATTTTACGTCCTATTTGACGATGATTGACAGCCGCGGATCTTCGCGTAGCTCTCTTTGTGAATAACAAAAGTTACGTAGTGAAGGAAAGCCGAGACACCATTGAATTTTTTCGTTCAGTTTTTTCGTCTTTTTTGAGCTGGCAAAATGAGTTGTTCTACAGTAAACTGTTCTAACTGACCTGAGGGAGCTAAGGGATCTTTGCAGATTTTTCGGTAAGTAAAAATGATTTATGTGTCATTGTTTGGTTAAAGTCGTTATCTAGCCAGCTAACACATAGGCAGTCTAAGGTTAGCTGAAATGTTGCAAAGCTAGGTTACTTATCCGGCATGATTTATCTTTTTATTTTATTTTTAAAATGAGCAAAAATAATAACTTACATGCTATGTTTCTTGATATTGTTATATCGTTATTGTGACTGAAATTGTATTTAAAACCAAGAATCGTAATATAAAATCCGCTCACAGATGCGGTTCATTGACTGTACAGTTATTTTACAATAAAAATAAATTCGTCTGGTAAGGTCTCAAAAAAGTATCTAGGGAAAAAACAAAGCCAAATAATTGTAATCTGGCCTGCATCATTACTAATGTGTACATGTTTACAGTCTGAGTGATAAGTGGGCTATACCGAGAGGAACAGGTTTAATTTCACCGTGCAGGCTGAAATTAATAGTACTATATACGAGGGTAGAATATTTCTCTAGCTATCCAGATAAAACTAAAGGTAAGATCTGATTTAATATAACTGTTACTGATTTAAGAGACTAACCGAAACGTGAACACAAACATCAACAACCTGCAGCGGTGTAATGTAATATTAACCGAGCATCATGCTGCTTAAACGTGATAAATGTTCTGCATTGTCTTCCACACACACCAATTCAACAGTCACAAGTTGATCATATTGTAAATTTAATGACGCTCATTGAGAATTTGTACTAAAAAATGACAAAACCTGACAAAAATTGCGGTGATTGTGACTGTGTCTGTATTTAACACCTTTGAAAGGAAGGTGTTAATGCAGGAGACCAGTGTTACACACAACATGCTGCTGTTATTGTAGTTAGGAGGAGACATAGGCACAATAAAAGACATAAAGATCGCGTTTTTCCCCACACATGTTAATATGTTTTAAATGTCATGCATTTATTTTTGATTTTGCTTCAATAATCGTTAACGAAGAGAAACACCATGATTAAACTACAGGCTAATGTTGCCTTTTTATAGCCAAAGGAAGATGAACATTCACATCCTCTGCATTTAAAAGAATTTCAACATTGACATTTATGTCTCCCTTTCGCCAACATTATATTTTAAACTGGGGATTTCCTTTTTCTCAGGTTGTGCGTATCTCCCCTAGCTCGCTCCCTCCGGTGCGCTCCTCTCCATAATGTGCTCGTCTCCTCCCTCTAAAGCTGCTGATACTCTGTAGGACACTTTGATTGGGGCACCTCACCAATAAAATACTATTTTATATTTTATAAGCAGTTTGCCACCACACTGCACTTTTACTCTCCAAAGGCATATGAGTATGTGCGTGACAACTTTAACAAAGCTTTACCACACAGTCACACCATCCGCACAGCTGATCCAGGATTTACTGTAGCATCTTTTACAGCACTAAAAGGTCATGTACAGGCAAACAGAGAGAAGGGAAAAGAAACAATCTGTGCTCTCAAATAACAAAGCAGTCTCAAATCTTTTTGAGGAATTACAGCTAAAAAAAAATCTACTTTGCATACAGTACATCCTCTGATAAATAAAGTGAAGTACTTTGATTGTATTTCTGTGGTGTTCCTGTAGGTGACCATGATGCAGCCAGACTGAAGCAGCAGGTTGTGAAGGTGGATGCCATCATCTTGTCTTTGCAGTGCTGATTCTGAAGAGAAGGCCTTCACATAGGACTCAAAGGTAAAATGATCTCTCATATGATTGGACCGTGTTATTTTAACCGCTATCAGCATCAAAGTAATTTTAATCTTTGATTAAAAAACATTTAATTTAATTTTAACAATTTATAATCCTTCTTAAAATGTAAGGAAGACTAGCATAAGATTTTAACAGCCTCTATGGTTCTGCAAGAAGTTCATGTTTAAATTGTTCTTCTGTCTTCAAGGAAATCAATGCTCAAAAGGAAACAGCAGTCCAGACTCTGATTCCAGCTCCGTTGAGGTTCAGCACACAAATTGGCTGTCTGATTATCTGAGAATATTTAAGATTAGTTTAATTTATCAGGCTGGCCCATGTGATGACAGTTTACAATAATATTCAACAGAAAGTGGCAGGAACACCTTTGTATTAAAACATAAATTCATAAAGCTGATCATATTATTGGATTCATCATGTCTTATTATATATTTTGTTTTTCCTCAAATAGTTATCCTGTCTTAAAAACAAACTTTAGAACCTGAAGTTTAGCAGAACCTGAGGACAGATCTTATTTCAGGTCTGAGGCAGAAACATCGCAGTAAAATTCATTATACTTTACATTTAACTCCATGATTGTTTTTCTTTATTACAGAAGATGCTCTCAGATTCAGATCCATCAACAACCCCTGACAACATGGAGGACTCGTCCCCTGAGCGTTTCCTGTCCTCTCTCGATTGAGTTCTTCTCTTCAGTTAACTCTTGAAAACAGCAGCACAACATGCCAGACTGTTTGACAAGTCTGTGATTGAATAAATGGAATCTCATGCGTATCTTGCTATGCTTATTGGCTTTAAATGTTTAATATTAAATAAGTTTGAAGGCCATTTATCTCAGACGAGACCAGCTGAGCTCGTCTGTTAGCTTTGCTGTTGTCTTAGCTGTTGTTGGTCAAGAAGAAATTAATGTCAGTTCAAGGCCTTTTCAAATGTGAGCTATAAACTTAACTGCTAAATTATTTTACTGTGACCAACACTTTGTCGTGCTCCAGTTAATCAGAGACAGTCAATTCAGATTGTTAAAAAGTTTATTTAAACATTTTATGAAAAAAAAAAAAAAAAAAACTTCAATAAACAACCCCTGGCTTCATTAACCATGTGGAAAATAAGTAAGGGAGACCATCCGGATCTAACTGCTGGGACATAGGAGAAAGTATAAAAAATAATTTAACAAAGAAATCCAAACAAAAATCAAATAAAGTATAAAGATCCTGGATGATTGTTTAACTGTTAAAATGTGGTTGAAAAGCAAATCCAACACAACCCTCCAGCATCTGGCCTTTCAAACACAGGGCAACATCATGTAAAGAAAATAGCACCATTGAATATTGACCAGGATCTCTGTGTTTTCTCTGAGGATTACTATGGTAGCCTTCTCACTGTTCACTGTCACAAAGCACCAGACTCTGTCCACTTTCTTCAGTTGTGCAGACGTCGATCAGCTCCTCTGGGTGATGGCAGAGAGGACTCTTCATCTGGGAGAGCTGCTGGTGTAAGGTCATCTCTACCACAGTGGATGAGCAGGGCATCTGGAACAGCTCTTAGTCTAAGCACAGGTGAAAAAAGGAGGAGGTTCATTCAAACTATGTGACCCCAGCCTGATATCTGTAACAGGTGTGCAGATACAGGTTGAAATTAGTCATTTTTAGGTTCTGTTGATTGTAAAATGGAAAAGAAAACATCACCTTTCTATTTAACATTTAGCTGGTGTATGACTCATTGTGATTTTTATTTTAGAAGACTGTATTGTTAACAATAGCTTGTTTTTACTATCCTCTTATGAAACTTCAAAACAATCACAGGATATAAACTTTTAACAGATGATTTTAACTTACACTTCACCTCTGTGGAATATGTCAGACCAGCTGCTTTTATCTCTTCTTTGCCTAAATGAAGATACAAAAAACAATTGATTTAATGTTCCCTTGAATATATTAGAGAAGCAGACATGAATCACATTGCAAACTATCAGTTTACAACATATCTTACCACCTGTAGTCTACAGTCTATGGTGCTAACCTAGCTAATATAAAACGATTTCGGCAAAAACAGAGGACCCAGCAGCCCACGTATTTTCAATAATGATCAAAATAGCAGGATTTTTTAAAACACAGTGTTTAAATATTAGACTTTGAATACGATGGTTTGTTGTACTTACACATTTCTTCATCGTAGACCGGCAGAGCGCTTTCGGCGTAGCAGGGCTGCGTAAGTCATCAGGGCAATACGCTAAGTGGGCGGGGCGTGTTACCAGGGCTCCTGCCCCCGGACCCTACTGCGCAGACTCTGGCTCCAAATGACGTCAAAATCGCAAGATGGAAGCGCCCTTAAGTGGCGTATTTTGGCTTCAAGAACGTTGAGTGGGAACAGCTACAGTGCGCGCCCACTGGTAGTGACACGTTGATACTACCTACCCTACCACATGGCCCCTAATAGCCGACACATCTAAAATGCAACTACTGGTGCCAATATTACAGCATACATACATATATTAGATTATACATGTTTAAAGGTGGCCTATGTCGATTTGGTTGTGAAATTTGAAAGTTGGGGAAGTGAAACAATTCTTTGATATATTTTCTGAACTGAATACACAAACTTTATTCAAAGTAAAAACTGGGTCCCTGGAACACTGTTTGGAGATATAAAGCTACCAGGAGAGTTACACTTTCACTGTTGCGGGCCCCACACCATAACTTCTCCAGTAGCATTTTATCTTCTAACAGTGTTACAGGGACCAAATTTTCATCTGAGGACAGTTTGTGTTTAGAGTTATGATGAACATTTACCAAATAATCTGTACATTTCTCCAATTTTCACATTTCTCTACCAAAACTATATAGTGCACCTTTAAAAATGCAAGTGAATGGAACACAAATATGCAATTTGAAGCTAAACATTTACAAAATGCCAGGGCATTTTGTCCTAGACCCTTGATAATAAGGTTATGGATGAATCACCACTTTAATCAACAAAAAAAATACTGATATTTGACAAAAGTGGCCTCTAACAGAAAGGCTTGTCATAAAAGTCAAATAGCGTAACCGGGTACACCATTTGACATTTCCACTTCAAATCAAATTTGACAGGCATTATCATTGAGACCTATGTAAGCCCATTTCCTGGTGTGAACATCTCAAATCTAATTTTCGAAGTGAATACAAATTTTTATAATTATCATAAATTTTTAATGTTTTTCAGAGGTCATACCATTTGACATGCCTGACCACGCCCTTAAAATGTCCAATTATCTCATGTTTTAAAGAGCTTTGCTAAACTTGGCCTGCAGCAGTTAGGACCATCTGGGGTTCTTCTTTGTGATATCATTTCTTGTCACATGATATGATGAATATATTAACAAAATGGCTCCTTCAATGGTGGTTATACCATGTTGACAACTTGGTACTTGACTGGGTGACACGATTTCCCTAAAATAATTATAATAAGAAGAACAATGATGTTCCATTACTTTTATTTACTATTGAACAGTTCTCAGTGTTTCCCCTACGTTTACAGCGTTGGGGGGTTGGGGACAAGCTGACATGCCGACACAATGACACAAACACTTGAAGGAATCTTGGTGTTCATGGGTTACTTTTAATGACAGCTGTCCTTTACTATCGGAAAGGTATCCTTAAATGACTTCTTTCCCTGATTTCCAACCCTATCCACTATCCTATCCCTACAATAAAGGCACAAAAAGCCCAAAAATAAATCCTACTTGACCTTCAGGGGGGGCGGGCCTAACGGTTACACCACTTAGACATTTCTGCCTAAATACCCCAAATATTCTCTAAAAATTTATAATAAATAAAAATTTTAGACTAGGTCCTCAAAACAAAAGATGAAAGCATGTCATTTGTGCATTTATTTTTTAATTTTAAGCCTTTAAAAGTTAACTAAACCTTATGGACACAAAAAAATGAGCGTCACATCATTGACCCAGAAATCTTCGGCCGGCTCCCCGGCTCATGACGAAACAGCCTTCACAGGCCTAGACTGCGCCGGGCTTGGAAGGGGATAGGGGGAGAGATGGGATCAAATGCAGGAAGAGGGGGGCAAGAATAGGCTGTTCTTGAAATTTGCCTGATGTGAGAGTTAAAAGGACATACCTTGATCAAATAATTCAATTCAATTCAATTTATTTTGTATAGCATCAACTCATAACAAGTGTTATCTCAAGACACTTTACAGAAAGCAGGTAAAATACCTTACTCTTTGTCTGTTAACATTACAAAAGAGCAGGTAAAAAGACCTTACTCATTGTTATGTTACAAAGACCCGGCCTATCCATCATGAGCACTTTAGCAAAGCAGCAAAAGTTACAGTGGTAAGAAAAAACTGCCTTATTAAAAGGCAGAAATCTTCGGCCGGATCCCCGGCTCATGACGAAACAGCCTTCACAGGCCTAGACTGCGCCGGGGTTGGAAAGGGATAGGGGGAGAGATGGGATAAGATGCAGGAAGAGGGATAGGGAGCAAGGGGGTGGGGGGAGGCAGACCGTCCATCAACAATCCGGTGGGGAAGGGGGGGTGGGGTTGTTCTGACTCCTACATTCCTGACAGTGGTGCTAGATGCCAGGCTGATGTCATTAAGGACAGTAACATCACTAGAAAAAGTCTCTCTGAGGTTTTTTAGGGCCTAGCACAATAACTTCAGTCTTGTCTGAGTTAAGTAGCAAAACATTTCTTGTCATCCAGGTCCTAACGTCCTTAAGGCACGTTTCTAGCTTACATAACTGACTGGTGCCATCGGGCTTCATTGATACATAAAGCTGAGTATCATCTGCATAACAATGAAACTGTATGGAGTGTTTCCTCATAATATTTCCCAGAGGAAGCACATATAATGTAAAGAGAATCGGTCCAAGCACTGAACCTTGTGGCACTCCATGGCTAACTTTGGTGCGCATAGAGGACTTATCATTAACATGTACAAACTGAGACCAGTCTGATAAGTAGGATTCAAACCAACTTAAAGCAGTCCCTGTAATTCCAAGTAAATGTCAAAGACATATTGATCATATCTAATATAGAGTTGCTAACTAAGGGAAAGACTTCCTTAAACAGCTTGGTTGGGATTGGGTCTAAAAGACAGGTTGACAGTTTCAATGCAGAAATAATTGAATTTAGTTCCAAAAGGTCGATTGGAGAAAAACAGTTGAAAAAGTTCAGTTCACCCTGAAATGGGGGAAACTCTGGGCTTTCCATTTCAAAAGGAGAGGTCACTCAAACCCAAGAAAGAGAGGGTAACTTACTTTAGCTCTGATTCTGTTACTATAGCCCCGTTTCCACCAAATATCTCCAGAACTTAATTGTTCAGGGACTTCTCTTCAGAGTATAATAATAATAATCCAATAATTTAGGATTGTATTCTATTGGCAATGTTTTTAGAGGCTTTAGCATCCGATTTTAAGTCCGAAAAATAATGCTACAAATGTACAAATAAACTAATAAGGTACAATAGATATTCACATCATAATGAGCAACCGTTTGTTCACTTTAACCTTTTTTTACTGCTTTGAATTACTGTTTTACCTGGTCGCACCTCCTGACAACATTAGTTGTAATGACAGGAAAAATGCTGAATAAATTGTTAGTATTATTATAATCTCTGAAATTGTAGTACAAGACACAGAAGGGTATCAGGTGTATCACATTATTAAGATAATATTAAGAAAAACAACTTAAAGATGACCACTGTCTTAACTG
>NC_089216.1:21673028-21733028 GCF_963930695.1 Labrus bergylta
ACAGGAATTACAACAGAGACAGAGCAGGAATAATAACAGAGACCGATCAGGAATAACAGCAGATACAGAGCAGAGACAGGGCAGGAATAACAATAGAGATAGAGCAGGAATTACAACAGAGACAGATCAGGAATAACAGCAGATACAGAGCAGAGACAGGGCAGGAATAACAATAGAGACAGAGCAGGAATAACAACAGAAATAGCAGGAATAACGACAGAGACATTACAGGAATAACAATAGAGACAGAGCAGGAATTACAACAGAGACAGAGCAGGAATAATAAAAGAGACCGATCAGGAATAACAGCAGATACAGAGCAGAGACAGGGCAGGAATAACAATAGAGACAGAGCAGGAATTACAACAGAGACAGAGCAGAGACAGGGCAGGAATAACAATAGAGACAGAGCAGGAATTACAACAGAGACAGAGCAGGAATAATAACAGAGACCGATCAGGAATAACAGCAGATACAGAGCAGAGACAGGGCAGGAATAACAATAGAGATAGAGCAAGAATAACAACAGAGAAATAGCAGAGACAGAGCAGGAATAACAATAGAGAAATGGCATGAATAACAATAGACACAGAGCAGGAATAACAATAGAGACAGAGCAGGAATAACAACAGAGAAATAGCAGAGACAGAGCAGGAATAACAATAGAGAAATGGCATGAATAACAATAGACACAGAGCAGGAATAACAGCAGAGACAGAGCAGGAATAACAACGGAGACAGAGCAGGAATAACAATAGAGAAATGGCATGAATAACAATAGACACAGAGCAGGAATAACAACAGAGACAGAGCAGGAATAATAACAGAATAATTGTCTAATTTTTCTTAAGCATCCTCTCAACCCCGATTTGTCAACCAGTCTCTCCTAAGCAACCTTTGATGCTCAGGATCAAATTAAGAGGCAGACTGAAAGCACAGGAGATTAAGATACAGGAAAAGCAACCGAAAATTATGGCTTGTTAGAACAATGACCAGCTACACAGTAACAATATTAAATTGGTGTTTTTCTGGAAACACTGAACAGTGAGAACTTTTTGGTCAGGATACAGACTTAGATTCACAACCTTACGTGCCCTTTACCTTTAAGATGTTTGAAAGGATTAGTCAATAAAATGGTCTGCAGCTAGGCAAGCTTTCACAATGCATTGTCTCTATAAAACTCCAGCTAACACAATCAAAATGAAACTGGAATTTAAGACGCTTTACCAAATTACCAAAACAAGGTCACTCTAACTGAAAGCACCAAAAGCCGCCAAAGTGTCCAAATTAGAGGACCAAATTACACAGACAAAGCTCATCCCAACCAACAAACTCAAAGAGCATGAGCTATGACGCCTTTTATCCAAACTGATAGACCTTAACATTCAGAGTAATACTCACTGTAACTACATTTTCAGCTCCCAGCTTACAAACTGTTTCCTGATCATGCTAAAGAAGAAAAGGGCCAACAATTTCAACCAGTGAGAGCACAATGAAACAACTTCACAGCACCCAAGACTCTAAACTCAACAACTACTCTCTAGGATGGGAAAAAATCACAGCAGAACACTGCCCCAGTGTTTAGAAGGCACACCTCTAAACAGAGACAACCTACACCATCTAGAGGTAGAAACACAGAAAAACCCATCCATCTGAATAATCATACGAGTCCACATTTGTCATAACTAACAAGGAAATTACGGACCTAGTTGATCAAATGCACAACAAATTAGCAGATGTAGAAAGCTACATAAACATTTCAATGTGTTTACAATGTTGCTCGACGGAAACAAAACTGCAGAAGGAGCCCCCATTTTTCACGAACTGGCTCAAAGTAAGAGACACAGAAAAGTAACACACATGAAAAAAGGTTTAAATTAAGTGAATTTATTACAAGCTAAAGTTAAAACAATCATGAAGATGTCAATCTGATAAATCAGTCATGATTGTGATGTATGGGCGAGTGAAGTGTTGTGAAGTGCTAAACAGAACCAAACCAGCTGGTGGAGGCCTGAGAGAGCGAGAGAGAGAGAGAGAGAGAGAGAGAGAGAGAGAGAGAGAGAGATTATTAAATAAGATGAGGCCTGATTAACTCAGGTTTACATAGTTAACTGATGTCCCTCCTGACTGCATATTGGCTGCTGAGCCAGGCAGTTAAACCAAACCAATCACATTCAGGCAGAGGGCAGAACATCACACTGTCCAGCTGTGTATTTATGAATTTGATGCAGTTTCATTTTTAATGCAGAGATGTCTGTCTATAAGAGCCTGTTCATCTGAAGTGATTTATTCTGACAGGTTGTATTGAACCTCTACATTGAAGCTGTCAGAGACAGCAAATCCATCCACACCCCAAATCAATGGCCAGGAAATACAGTGAGCAGCAGGAATCTTGGCATTATTTTGAATTCAGAACTCAGCTTTAAAAAACACACCTCATGAGTATCACCAGAACAGTATTTTACCATTTAAAGAAGATATTACTACTCTAATCCTTCAGATCCCAAACAGATACTGAGAAATAAGTCCATGCATTCATCTCAACCAGGTAAGATTACTGTAAGGCTCTTTATGCAGGATCATCCAAACAGTCTGTAGGACAGCTTCAACTAATTCACAGTCCAGAGTCCTGACACATATGAGAACATCTGAACACATCACTCCAGTCCTCTAAATACTCCACTGGCTCCCCATACAACACAGAATCACTTTTAAAAACCAGCTGTTAATCCATAAAGCTCTCAATGGTTTAGCTCCAGAGGACATTTCTGACCAGCTCACAGACTACAACCTAACCTGGACCCTCAGGTCATCAATTGGAGGTTTGTTAGCCATACCCAGAATTAGATCAAAGTCTGGAGAGCGGACCTTTAGTTACTGTGGTTCTTCTCTCTGGATTCTAATGGACCTGAGGTCCATCAAACCTTTTTATGCTTTTAAAGATGAACTCAAAATGTATCTATTCTCCCAGACAAACAAATAGTTTCTCTGTGTATGTGTGTGTGTGTGTGTGTGTGTGTGTGTGTGTGTGTGTGTGTGTGTGTGTGTGTGTGTGTGTGTGTGTGTGTGTGTGTGTGTGTGTGTGTGTGTGTGTGTGTCAATCAATCAATCTATCTTTACTTGTATGGCGTCAATTATAAACTAATGTTAAATCAAGACACTTTACAAAAGAGGGCAAAAGACCTTAATCATTGTTATATTACGAAGACCCAATGTTAATCCACCATGAGCACTAAGCAAAATTTAGCAAAAGTTACAGTGGCAAGAAAAAACGTCCTTTAAAGAGGCAGAAATCTCTGGCAGAACCAGACTCATGATGAACAGCCATCTGCCAATACTGCACCGGGCTTGAAAAATGAGATAGAGGAAGATGCAAGTACAAGGATACAGACAAACAGAGTAGAGAGCAGAGAGGTAGAGAAAGAAGCTTGAGGTGCTAGTTCCCCCAGCAGTCTAAGCCTATAGCAGCATAACTAGCAGCTGGTCTACACCAGCGCCAGCCCTAACTATAAGATTTATCAAAAAGTAAAGTCTATTCTTATAGTACAGACTGTGTCTGCCTCCCGAACCCCGACTGGTAGATGATTCCAAAGGAGAGGGGCCTGATAACTGAAGGCTCTACCTCCCATAGTACATTTAGAGACCGTAGGTACCACGAGCAGGCCTGATAACTGAAGGCTCTACCTCCCATAGTACATTTAGAGACCGTAGGTACCACCAGCAGGCCTGATAACTGAAGGCTCTACCTCCCATAGTACATTTAGAGACCGTAGGTACCACGAGCAGGCCTGATAACTGAAGGCTCTACCTCCCATAGTACATTTAGAGACCGTAGGTACCACCAGCAGGCCTGATAACTGAAGGCTCTACCTCCCATAGTACATTTAGAGACCGTAGGTACCACGAGCAGGCCTGATAACTGAAGGCTCTACCTCCCATAGTACATTTAGAGACCGTAGGTACCACGAGCAGGTCTGATAACTGAAGGCTCTACCTCCCAAAGTACATTTAGAGACCGTAGGTACCACGAGCAGGCCTGATAACTGAAGGCTCTACATTTAGAGACTGCACCAATATATACAGTATCTTTTGTGTCTGTCTGTCTGTCTCTCTCCTCCCAAGGATGTGCATTGATTAAAAAATTGTGTGCACTAGAAGAGGCAATCCATCAACCTGACACAGCCTCAAACACACACACACACACACACACACACACACACACGTGTGTGTGTGCATGTGTGCATGTGTTTTATATGGCCCTCATCTCTGTCGTCACCTCTCCTTGCCCTTCAAACCTACTCACCCCCCTCTTGTCTACATCCTCTCATGGCAGCCATGTCTTTTTTAAAGATGGAGAGTCAGATGATTAACACACTGAGAAATGTTTATTAATAATCAATAGGGATGTCAGCATTAACTTGTGAATCGCAGTGGCGATTCTAGAGTCTGTTGGGGTCCTAGGCAAAATGTATTTTGGGGTGGGGGGGGTGCTTCCTCCTCTACCTCTTTTTTTTCTCTCTAATAGATGGATGATTCTCCTTAATTTTTGCTGTCAGATGGGGCCCCCTTAGGGAGGATTCCTGCTGTCACTGCAAAATTTGTACATTTTGGGCAGCTGCTCTGGTTTCAAGTTTTTGAGCCCTCAGGGGCCCCCTACTGGTCTGCAGTTGCCTGCCTAGCCTGTTGACAAGCAGCACCTCTGGTGAATCACATTAATCTCATGGTGTTTTGTCCCTTCAGGCTCCCCGTAGATAGTCGTCCTCAGTGTCTCCCTGTAGTCTCAGTGATGTAAAAGAAGGACACTGCTGCATCTTTGAATGTCTCATTTCACTTTAAGAAACTCTCAGACAGCTCAGCTGACGAGTCCAAAGTAATATTCACCTTTATGACATCACACATTGACCTTTGATACCGTTCATTTGAGCTGTTTGACCTCACTTTGGGATCCCTAATCACTTCCTGTTTCTGTGCTTAACTTCCTCTCCTAACCTTCCATCTAGCAGAAGGGCCTTACTGTATTTCAAAATAAAAGCACACAGCATGTAAAGGACTCCCAGTTTAAGACAGGACAAACATTAAAAATAAAAGTCTAACTATTTGTATTTTTAAATATGAAATAAAGGAATTACAAACATGCAATGAAAACAAGATTGATCACAATAAAAAAAATCTTAGCAGCCCTAATGATGAACTCTAATGTGAGTTTAAACCTGAGGAGAAAAGACCCTCAATGAGTCTTAATGTGTTTGTGTCTTCGTATATCGACAGAGGGTGTTCCCCTCATTAGATCGACTTCCTGAAATCATAGTTTCATACTTTGTATCTCAAACAAACACCCATCAAACAGGAAGTGTGTGTGTCAGTGTCGTCATGATCCATATGTGTGTTCCTGTGATCAGTATGATTATCTAACCCTCTCATAGGAGAACAAAGCTCTTTGTCATGTTTTACAGTGTAGGAGGTCCAACCCACCTCCGATTAATAATAGACTTAAACACACTCTGCGTTCGTGTATTTATGTGTGTTTTAATGCCCTGACTTTGTTCTGACAGTAACAGAGGCTCCAGAGATGACGGGCAGGCGTCAGCTGATGGTTATCTATGGAGCTATTATTGTGGCAAAACTATTTGAATATGCGTACACAGATCCACAAATGCGTAAAAATATCCACACATGCGTACACATATCTTCAAATGTATGTCTGACGATCTGCAAACATATTAATGGGGTTTTTGCCCTGAGCCTGGGCTCACAGGCTAGGCTGCCAGGCGGCTAGGCTGCCAGGCTGCGTACCGCTTTTCCCGAACTGTACAGGAAACAAATTTCAAAAACACAAACATTAATGGACCCTCCATCGTAGCCTCCTCAGTAAATGCACCCACGACAGCTATCCAGCTCAGTAATGTCAGTCTTGAACTCACTGGGTGCTACCCATAGACTGGCAGCCTAGCCTGTGAGCTCAGGGCAACAAACCCCATTAATATGTTTGCAGGTCGTCAGACACATATTTGAAGATATGTGTACTCATTTGTGGATCTTGCACGGCAGGAGTGTTGTAAAGTCATGTGTAAAATGACAGCCAATGGTGAGGCCCGCCTCAGTTGTAAGCGATCATTTGTGTGCATTTTCAGGATTTACAGCTTAAAAAGTAATATATTTTCTAATATGTAAATATTTTGAAATTGGTCTACATATTTGCAGATTAGTAGGCTATACGTATTTGTGGATCTTTTTACAAATTTGTGGATCTGTGTATGCATATTCAAATAGTTTTGCCACAATAATAGCTCCATAGTTATCCAGTTACTGACTGTTTAGTTTTTAGGGTTAGGGTTAGGGTAAGTGTTCACAGTTTGTGCAGTGTTAGGTCAGTCTTAGCACAGTCTTGGCACAGTGTCAGCTCAATCTTAGCTCTGTCTTAGCTCAGTCTTAGCTCAGTCTTAGCACAGTGTTAGGTCAGTCTGAGCACAGTGTTAGGTCAGTCTTAGCTCAGTCGTAGCACAGGGTTAGGTCAGTCTTAGCACAGTCTTAGGTCAGTCTTAGCACAGTGTTAGCTCAGTCTTAGCTCAGTCTTAGCACAGTGTTAGGTCAGTCTTAGCACAGTGTTAGGTCAGTCTTAGCACAGTGTTAGCTCAGTCTTAGCTCAGTCTTAGCACAGTCGTAGCACAGTCTTAGCTCAGTCTTAGCACAGTCTTAGTACAGTGTCAGCTCACTCTTAGCACAGTCTTAGCTAAGTCTTAACTCAGTCTTAGCAGAGTGTTAGGTCAGTCTTGGCACAGTCTTAGCACAGTGTTAGGTCAGTCTTAGCACAGTCTTGGCACAGTCTTAGCACAGTGTTAGGTCAGTCTTAGCACAGTCTTAGCACAGTCCTAGCACAGTGTTAGGTCAGTCTTAGCACAGTCTTAGCTCAGTCTTAGCTCAGTCTTAGCAGAGTGTTAGGTCAGTCTTAGCTCGGTCTTAGGTCAGTCTTAGCACAGTGTTAGGTCAGTCTTAGCACAGTGTTAGCACAGTGTCAGCTCACTCTTAGCACAGTGTCAGCTCAGTCTTAGCTCAGTCTTAGCAGAGTGTTAGGTCAGTCTTAGCAGAGTGTTAGGCCAGTCTTAGCAAAGTCTTAACTCAGTCTTAACAGAGTGTTAGGTCAGTCTTGGCACAGTCTTAGCACAGTGTTAGGTCAGTCTTAGGACAGTCTTAGCACAGTCTTAGCACAGTGTTAGGTCAGTCTTAGCACAGTCTTTGCTCAGTCTTAGCAGAGTGTTAGGTCAGTCTTAGCACAGTGTTAGGTCAGTCTTAGCACAGTCTTAGCTCAGTCTTAGCAGAGTGTTAGGTCAGTCTTAGCACAGTGTTAGGTCAGTCTTAGCTCAGTCTTAGCACAGTGTTAGGTCAATCTTAGCACAGTGTTAGGTCAGTCTTAGCTCAGTCTTAGGTCAGTCTTAGCACAGTGTTAGGTCAGTCTTAGCACAGTCTTAGGTCAGTCTTAGCACAGTGTTAGGTCAGTCTTAGCAAAGTGTTAGCTCAGTCGTAGCACAATGTTAGGTCAGTGTTAGGTCAGTCTTAGCACAGTGTTAGGTCAGTCTTAGCACAGTCTTAGCACAGTCCTAGCACAGTGTTAGGTCAGTCTTAGCACAGTCTTAGCTCAGTCTTAGCTCAGTCTTAGCAGAGTGTTAGGTCAGTCTTAGCTCGGTCTTAGGTCAGTCTTAGCACAGTGTTAGGTCAGTCTTAGCACAGTGTTAGCACAGTGTCAGCTCACTCTTAGCACAGTGTCAGCTCAGTCTTAGCTCAGTCTTAGCAGAGTGTTAGGTCAGTCTTAGCAGAGTGTTAGGCCAGTCTTAGCTAAGTCTTAACTCAGTCTTAACAGAGTGTTAGGTCAGTCTTGGCACAGTCTTAGCACAGTGTTAGGTCAGTCTTAGGACAGTCTTAGCACAGTCTTAGCACAGTGTTAGGTCAGTCTTAGCACAGTCTTTGCTCAGTCTTAGCAGAGTGTTAGGTCAGTCTTAGCACAGTGTTAGGTCAGTCTTAGCACAGTCTTAGCTCAGTCTTAGCAGAGTGTTAGGTCAGTCTTAGCACAGTGTTAGGTCAGTCTTAGCTCAGTCTTAGCACTGACTGAGCTAAGACTGACCTAACACTGTGCTCAGATTGACCTAGCACAGTGTTAGGTCAATCTTGGCACAGTCTTAGCACAGTGTTAGGTCAGTCTTGGCACAGTCTTAGCACAGTGTTAGGTCAGTCTTAGCACAGTCTTAGCACAGTCTTAGCACAGTCTTAGCACAGTGTTAGGTCAGTCTTAGCACAGTGTTAGGTCAGTCTTAGCACAGTCTTAGCTCAGTCTTAGCAGAGTGTTAGGTCAGTCTTAGCACAGTGTTAGGTCAGTCTTAGCTCAGTCTTAGCACAGTGTTAGGTCAATCTTAGCACAGTGTTAGGTCAGTCTTAGCTCAGTCTTAGGTCAGTCTTAGCACAGTGTTAGGTCAGTCTTAGCACAGTCTTAGGTCAGTCTTAGCACAGTGTTAGGTCAGTCTTAGCAAAGTGTTAGCTCAGTCGTAGCACAATGTTAGGTCAGTGTTAGGTCAGTCTTAGCACAGTGTTAGGTCAGTCTTAGCACAGTCTTAGCACAGTCCTAGCACAGTGTTAGGTCAGTCTTAGCACAGTCTTAGCTCAGTCTTAGCTCAGTCTTAGCAGAGTGTTAGGTCAGTCTTAGCTCGGTCTTAGGTCAGTCTTAGCACAGTGTTAGGTCAGTCTTAGCACAGTGTTAGCACAGTGTCAGCTCACTCTTAGCACAGTGTCAGCTCAGTCTTAGCTCAGTCTTAGCAGAGTGTTAGGTCAGTCTTAGCAGAGTGTTAGGCCAGTCTTAGCTAAGTCTTAACTCAGTCTTAAAAGAGTGTTAGGTCAGTCTTGGCACAGTCTTAGCACAGTGTTAGGTCAGTCTTAGGACAGTCTTAGCACAGTCTTAGCACAGTGTTAGGTCAGTCTTAGCACAGTCTTTGCTCAGTCTTAGCAGAGTGTTAGGTCAGTCTTAGCACAGTGTTAGGTCAGTCTTAGCACAGTCTTAGCTCAGTCTTAGCAGAGTGTTAGGTCAGTCTTAGCACAGTGTTAGGTCAGTCTTAGCTCAGTCTTAGCACTGACTGAGCTAAGACTGACCTAACACTGTGCTCAGATTGACCTAGCACAGTGTTAGGTCAATCTTGGCACAGTCTTAGCACAGTGTTAGGTCAGTCTTAGCACAGTCTTAGCTTAGTCTTAGCACAGTGTTAGGTCAATCTTGGCACAGTCTTAGCACAGTGTTAGGTCAGTCTTAGCACAGTCTTAGCACAGTCTTAGCACAGTCTTAGCACAGTGTTAGGTCAGTCTTAGCACAGTCTTAGCTCAGTCTTAGCTCAGTCTTAGCAGAGTGTTAGGTCAGTCTTAGCACAGTGTTAGGTCAGTCTTAGCTCAGTCTTAGCACAGTGTTAGGTCAATCTTAGCACAGTGTTAGGTCAGTCTTAGCTCAGTCTTAGGTCAGTCTTAGCCCAGTGTTAGATCAGTCTTAGCACAGTCTTAGGTCAGTCTTAGCAGAGTGTTAGGTCAGTCTTAGCACAGTCTTAGCACAGTGTTAAGTCAGTCTTAGCACAGTGTTAGCTCAGTCTTAGCTCAGTGTCAGCTCAGTCTTAGCTCAGTCTTAGCAGAGTGTTAGATCAGTCTTAGCAGAGTGTTAGGCCAGTCTTAGCTCAATCTTAGCACAGTCTTAGGTCAGTCTTAGCACAGTGTCAGCTCAGACGTAGCTCAGTCTTAGCACAGTGTTAGGTCAATCTTGGCACAGTCTTAGCACAGTGTTAGGTCAGTCTTAGCACAGTCTTAGCACAGTGTTAGGTCATTTTTTGCACAGTCTTAGCTCAGTCTTAGCTCAGTCTTAGCAGAGTGTTAGGTCAGTCTTAGCACAGTGTTAGGTCAGTCTTAGCTCAGTCTTAGCACAGTGTTAGGTCAATCTTAGCACAGTGTTAGGTCAGTCTTAGCACAGTCTTAGCACAGTCTCAGCTCACTCTTAGCACAGTGTCAGCTCAGTCTTAGCTCAGTCTTAGCACAGTGTTAGGTCAGTCTTAGCAGAGTGTTAGGCCAGTCTTAGCACAGTGTTAGGTCAGTCTTAGCTCAGTCTTAGCACAGTGTTAGGTCAATCTTAGCACAGTGTTAGGTCAGTCTTAGCACAGTCTTAGCACAGTCTCAGCTCACTCTTAGCACAGTGTCAGCTCAGTCTTAGCTCAATCTTAGCACAGTCTGAGGTCAGTCTTAACACAGTGTCAGCTCAGACGTAGCTCAGTCTTAGCACAGTGTTGGGTCAATCTTGGCACAGTCTTAGCACAGTGTTAGGTCAGTCTTAGCACAGTCTTAGCACAGTCTTAGCACAGTCATAGCACAGTGTTAGGTCAGTCTTAGCACAGTGTTAGGTCAGTCTTAGCTCAGTCTTAGCAGAGTGTTAGGTCAGTCTTAGCTCGGTCTTAGGTCAGTCTTAGCACAGTGTTAGGTCAGTCTTAGCACAGTGTTAGCACAGTGTCAGCTCACTCTTAGCACAGTGTCAGCTCAGTCTTAGCTCAGTCTTAGCAGAGTGTTAGGTCAGTCTTAGCAGAGTGTTAGGCCAGTCTTAGCTAAGTCTTAACTCAGTCTTAACAGAGTGTTAGGTCAGTCTTGGTACAGTCTTAGCACAGTGTTAGGTCAGTCTTAGGACAGTCTTAGCACAGTCTTAGCACAGTGTTAGGTCAGTCTTAGCACAGTCTTTGCTCAGTCTTAGCAGAGTGTTAGGTCAGTCTTAGCACAGTGTTAGGTCAGTCTTAGCACAGTCTTAGCTCAGTCTTAGCAGAGTGTTAGGTCAGTCTTAGCACAGTGTTAGGTCAGTCTTAGCTCAGTCTTAGCACAGTCTTAGCTCAGTCTTAGCAGAGTGTTCGCACAGTCTTAGCTCAGTCTTAGGTCAGTCTTAGCACAGTGTTAGGTCAGTCTTAGCAAAGTGTTAGCTCAGTCGTAGCACAGTGTTAGATCAGTGTTAGGTCAGTCTTAGCACAGTGTTAGGTCAGTCTTAGCTCAGTCTTAGCACAGTGTTAGGTCAGTCTTAGCACAGTCTTAGCACAGTCTTAGCACAGTCTTAGCACAGTGTTAGGTCAGTCTTAGCACAGTCTTAGCTCAGTCTTAGCTCAGTCTTAGCAGAGTGTTAGGTCAGTCTTAGCTCCGTCTTAGGTCAGTCTTAGCACAGTGTTAGGTCAGTCTTAGCACAGTGTTAGCTCAGTCTTAGCTCAGTCTTAGCACAGTCTTAGCACAGTGTCAGCTCACTCTTAGCACAGTGTCAGCTCAGTCTTAGCTCAGTCTTAGCACAGTGTTAGGTCAGTCTTAGCAGAGTGTTAGGCCAGTCTTAGCTCAATCTTAGCACAGTCTTAGGTCAGTCTTAGCACAGTGTCAGCTCAGACGTAGCTCAGTCTTAGCACAGTGTTAGGTCAATCTTGGCACAGTCTTAGCACAGTGTTAGGTCAGTCTTAGCACAGTCTTAGCACAGTCTTAGCACAGTCTTAGCACAGTGTTAGGTCAGTCTTAACACAGTGTTAGGTCAGTCTTAGCTCAGTCTTAGCACAGTGTTAGGTCAATCTTAGCACAGTGTTAGGTCAGTCTTAGCTCAGTCTTAGGTCAGTCTTAGCACAGTGTTAGGTCAGTCTTAGCACAGTCTTAGGTCAGTCTTAGCAGAGTGTTAGGTCAGTCTTAGCACAGTCTTAGCACAGTGTTAGGTCAGTCTTAGCACAGTGTTAGCTCAGTCTTAGCTCAGTCTTAGCACAGTCTTAGCACAGTGTCAGCTCACTCTTAGCACAGTGTCAGCTCAGTCTTAGCTCAGTCTTAGCACAGTGTTAGGTCAGTCTTAGCACAGTGTTAGGTCAGTCTTAGCACAGTCTTAGGTCAGTCTTAGCACAGTGTCAGCTCAGACGTAGCTCAGTCTTAGCACAGTGTTAGGTCAATCTTGGCACAGTCTTAGCACAGTGTCAGGTCAGTCTTAGCACAGTCTTAGCACAGTCTTAGCTCAGTCTTAGCAGAGTGTTAGGTCAGTCTTTGCACAGTGTTTGGTCAGTCTTAGCTCAGTCTTAGCACAGTGTTAGGTCAATCTTAGCACAGTGTTAGGTCATTTTTTGCACAGTCTTAGCTCAGTCTTAGCTCAGTCTTAGCAGAGTGTTAGGTCAGTCTTAGCACAGTGTTAGGTCAGTCTTAGCTCAGTCTTAGCACAGTGTTAGATCAATCTTAGCACAGTGTTAGGTCAGTCTTAGCTCAGTCTTAGGTCAGTCTTAGCACAGTGTTAGGTCAGTCTTAGCACAGTGTTAGGTCAGTCTTAGCACAGTGTTAGGTCAGTCTTAGCAAAGTGTTAGCTCAGTCGTAGCACAGTGTTAGGTCAGTGTTAGGTCAGTCTTAGCACAGTGTTAGGTCAGTCTTAGCTCAGTCTTAGCACAGTGTTAGGTCAGTCATAGCACAGTGTTAACTCACTTTTAGGTCAGTCTTAGGTCAATCTTAGTACAGTCTTAGGTCAGTCTTAGCACAGTCTTAGGTCAATCTTAGCACAGTGTTAGGTCAGTCTTTGCTCAGTCTTAGCACAGTGTTAGGTCAGTCTTAACAGAGTGTTAGGTCAGTCTTGGCACAGTCTTAGGTCAGTCTTAGCACAGTGTTAGCTCAGTCTTAGCACAGTGTTAGGTCAGTCTTAGCAAAGTGTTAGCTCAGTCTTAGCACAGTCTTAGCACAGTGTCAGCTCACTCTTAGCACAGTGTCAGCTGAGTCTTAGCTCAGTCTTAGCACAGTGTTAGGTCAGTCTTAGCAGAGTGTTAGGCCAGTCTTAGCTCAATCTTAGCACAGTCTTAGGTCAGTCTTAACACAGTGTCAGCTCAGACGTAGCTCAGTCTTAGCACAGTGTTAGGTCAATCTTGGCACAGTCTTAGCACAGTATTAGGTCAGTCTTGGCACAGTCTTAGCACAGTGTTAGGTCAGTCTCAGCACAGTCTCAGCACAGTCTTAGCACAGTCTTAGCACAGTGTTTGGTCATTTTTTGCACAGTCTTAGCTCAGTCTTAGCTCAGTCTTAGCAGAGTGTTAGGTCAGTCTTAGCACAGTGTTAGGTCAGTCTTAGCTCAGTCTTAGCACAGTGTTAGGTCAATCTTAGCACAGTGTTAGGTCAGTCTTAGCACAGTCTTAGCACAGTGTCAGCTCACTCTTAGCACAGTGTCAGCTCAGTCTTAGCTCAGTCTTAGCACAGTGTTAGGTCAGTCTTAGCAGAGTGTTAGGCCAGTCTTAGCTCAATCTTAGCACAGTCTTAGGTCAGTCTTAACACAGTGTCAGCTCAGACGTAGCTCAGTCTTAGCACAGTGTTAGGTCAATCTTAGCACAGTGTTAGGTCATTTTTTGCACAGTCTTAGCTCAGTCTTAGCTCAGTCTTAGCAGAGTGTTAGGTCAGTCTTAGCACAGTGTTAGGTCAGTCTTAGCTCAGTCTTAGCACAGTGTTAGATCAATCTTAGCACAGTGTTAGGTCAGTCTTAGCTCAGTCTTAGGTCAGTCTTAGCACAGTGTTAGGTCAGTCTTAGCACAGTGTTAGGTCAGTCTTAGCACAGTGTTAGGTCAGTCTTAGCAAAGTGTTAGCTCAGTCGTAGCACAGTGTTAGGTCAGTGTTAGGTCAGTCTTAGCACAGTGTTAGGTCAGTCTTAGCTCAGTCTTAGCACAGTGTTAGGTCAGTCTTAGCACAGTGTTAGATCAATCTTAGCACAGTGTTAGGTCAGTCTTAGCTCAGTCTTAGGTCAGTCTTAGCACAGTGTTAGGTCAGTCTTAGCACAGTGTTAGGTCAGTCTTAGCACAGTGTTAGGTCAGTCTTAGCAAAGTGTTAGCTCAGTCGTAGCACAGTGTTAGGTCAGTGTTAGGTCAGTCTTAGCACAGTGTTAGGTCAGTCTTAGCTCAGTCTTAGCACAGTGTTAGGTCAGTCATAGCACAGTGTTAACTCACTTTTAGGTCAGTCTTAGGTCAATCTTAGTACAGTCTTAGGTCAGTCTTAGCACAGTCTTAGGTCAATCTTAGCACAGTGTTAGGTCAGTCTTTGCTCAGTCTTAGCACAGTGTTAGGTCAGTCTTAACAGAGTGTTAGGTCAGTCTTGGCACAGTCTTAGGTCAGTCTTAGCACAGTGTTAGCTCAGTCTTAGCACAGTGTTAGGTCAGTCTTAGCAAAGTGTTAGCTCAGTCTTAGCACAGTCTTAGCACAGTGTCAGCTCACTCTTAGCACAGTGTCAGCTGAGTCTTAGCTCAGTCTTAGCACAGTGTTAGGTCAGTCTTAGCAGAGTGTTAGGCCAGTCTTAGCTCAATCTTAGCACAGTCTTAGGTCAGTCTTAACACAGTGTCAGCTCAGACGTAGCTCAGTCTTAGCACAGTGTTAGGTCAATCTTGGCACAGTCTTAGCACAGTATTAGGTCAGTCTTGGCACAGTCTTAGCACAGTGTTAGGTCAGTCTCAGCACAGTCTCAGCACAGTCTTAGCACAGTCTTAGCACAGTGTTTGGTCATTTTTTGCACAGTCTTAGCTCAGTCTTAGCTCAGTCTTAGCAGAGTGTTAGGTCAGTCTTAGCACAGTGTTAGGTCAGTCTTAGCTCAGTCTTAGCACAGTGTTAGGTCAATCTTAGCACAGTGTTAGGTCAGTCTTAGCACAGTCTTAGCACAGTGTCAGCTCACTCTTAGCACAGTGTCAGCTCAGTCTTAGCTCAGTCTTAGCACAGTGTTAGGTCAGTCTTAGCAGAGTGTTAGGCCAGTCTTAGCTCAATCTTAGCACAGTCTTAGGTCAGTCTTAACACAGTGTCAGCTCAGACGTAGCTCAGTCTTAGCACAGTGTTAGGTCAATCTTAGCACAGTGTTAGGTCATTTTTTGCACAGTCTTAGCTCAGTCTTAGCTCAGTCTTAGCAGAGTGTTAGGTCAGTCTTAGCACAGTGTTAGGTCAGTCTTAGCTCAGTCTTAGCACAGTGTTAGATCAATCTTAGCACAGTGTTAGGTCAGTCTTAGCTCAGTCTTAGGTCAGTCTTAGCACAGTGTTAGGTCAGTCTTAGCACAGTGTTAGGTCAGTCTTAGCACAGTGTTAGGTCAGTCTTAGCAAAGTGTTAGCTCAGTCGTAGCACAGTGTTAGGTCAGTGTTAGGTCAGTCTTAGCACAGTGTTAGGTCAGTCTTAGCTCAGTCTTAGCACAGTGTTAGGTCAGTCATAGCACAGTGTTAACTCACTTTTAGGTCAGTCTTAGGTCAATCTTAGTACAGTCTTAGGTCAGTCTTAGCACAGTCTTAGGTCAATCTTAGCACAGTGTTAGGTCAGTCTTTGCTCAGTCTTAGCACAGTGTTAGGTCAGTCTTAACAGAGTGTTAGGTCAGTCTTGGCACAGTCTTAGGTCAGTCTTAGCACAGTGTTAGCTCAGTCTTAGCACAGTGTTAGGTCAGTCTTAGCAAAGTGTTAGCTCAGTCTTAGCACAGTCTTAGCACAGTGTCAGCTCACTCTTAGCACAGTGTCAGCTGAGTCTTAGCTCAGTCTTAGCACAGTGTTAGGTCAGTCTTAGCAGAGTGTTAGGCCAGTCTTAGCTCAATCTTAGCACAGTCTTAGGTCAGTCTTAACACAGTGTCAGCTCAGACGTAGCTCAGTCTTAGCACAGTCTTAGCTCAGTCTTAGCTCAGTCTTAGCTCAGTCTTAGCTTAGTCTTAGCACAGTGTTAGGTCAGTCTTGGCACAGTCTTAGGTCAGTCTTAGCACAGTGTTAGCTCAGTCTTAGCACAGTGTTAGGTCAGTGTTCGCTCAGCCTCAGCACAGTCTTAGCACAGTGTTAGTTCAGTCTTAGCACAGTGTTAGGTCAGTTTTAGGTCAGTCTTTGCTCAGTGTTAGGTCAGTCTTAGCACAGTGTTAGCTCAGTCTTAGCTCAGTCTTAGCTCAGTCTTTGCACAGTCTTAGCTCAGTCTTAACACAGTGTGAGCTCAGTCTTAGAAGAGTGTTAGGTCAGTCTTAGCACAGTCTTAGCTCAGTCTTAGCACAGTGTTAGGTCAGTCTTAGCACACAGTCTTAGCACAGAGATAGGTCAGTCTTAACACAGTGTTAACTCAGTCTTAGCACAGTGCTAGCTCAGTCTTACTCAGTCTTTGCACAGTGTCAGCTCAGTCGTAGCTCAGTCTTAGCACAGTGTTAGGTCAGTCTTAGCAGAGAATTAGGTCAATCTTAGCACAGTCTTAGGTCAGTCTCAGCACAGTGTTAGGTCAGTCTTAGCAGAGAATTAGGTCAATCTTAGCACAGTCTTAGGTCAGTCTCAGCACAGTGTTAGGTCAGTCTTAGCATAGTGTTAGGTCAGTCTTAGCACAGTCTTAGGTCAGTCTCAGCACAGTGTTAGGTCAGTCTTAGCAGAGAATTAGGTCAATCTTAGCACAGTCTTAGGTCAGTCTCAGCACAGTGTTAGGTCAGTCTTAGCATAGTGTTAGGTCAGTCTTAGCACAGTGTTAGGTCAGTCTTATCACAGTCTTAGGTCAGTCTTAGCACAGTGTTAGGTCAATCTAAGCACAGTGTTAGGTCAGTCTTAGCTCTGTCTTAGCTCAGTCTTAGCACAGTGTTAGGTCAGTCTTAGCACAGTCTTAGGTCAGTCGTAGCACAAGGTTAGGTCAGTCTTAGCACAGTCTTAGGTCAGTCTTAGCACAGTCTTTGCACAGTCTTAGCTCAGTCTTAACACAGTGTGAGCTCAGTCTTAGAAGAGTGTTAGGTCAGTCTTAGCACAGTCTTAGCTCAGTCTTAGCACAGTGTTAGGTCAGTCTTAGCACACAGTCTTAGCACAGAGATAGGTCAGTCTTAACACAGTGTCAGCTCAGTCTTAGCACAGTGCTAGCTCAGTCTTACTCAGTCTTTGCACAGTGTCAGCTCAGTCGTAGCTCAGTCTTAGCACAGTGTTAGGTCAGTCTTAGCAGAGAATTAGGTCAATCTTAGCACAGTCTTAGGTCAGTCTCAGCACAGTGTTAGGTCAGTCTTAGCAGAGAATTAGGTCAATATTAGCACAGTCTTAGGTCAGTCTCAGCACAGTGTTAGGTCAGTCTTAGCATAGTGTTAGCTCAGTCTTAGCTCAGTCTTAGCACAGTGTTAGGTCAGTCTTAGCACAGTGTTAGGTCAGTCTTAGCACAGTGTTAGCTCAGTCTTAGCTCAGTCTTAGCACAGTCGTAGCACAGTCTTAGCTCAGTCTTAGCACAGTCTTAGTACAGTGTCAGCTCACTCTTAGCACAGTCTTAGCTAAGTCTTAACTCAGTCTTAGCAGAGTGTTAGGTCAGTCTTGGCACAGTCTTAGCACAGTGTTAGGTCAGTCTTAGCACAGTCTTGGCACAGTCTTAGCACAGTGTTAGGTCAGTCTTAGCACAGTCTTAGCACAGTCCTAGCACAGTGTTAGGTCAGTCTTAGCACAGTCTTAGCTCAGTCTTAGCTCAGTCTTAGCAGAGTGTTAGGTCAGTCTTAGCTCGGTCTTAGGTCAGTCTTAGCACAGTGTTAGGTCAGTCTTAGCACAGTGTTAGCACAGTGTCAGCTCACTCTTAGCACAGTGTCAGCTCAGTCTTAGCTCAGTCTTAGCAGAGTGTTAGGTCAGTCTTAGCAGAGTGTTAGGCCAGTCTTAGCAAAGTCTTAACTCAGTCTTAACAGAGTGTTAGGTCAGTCTTGGCACAGTCTTAGCACAGTGTTAGGTCAGTCTTAGGACAGTCTTAGCACAGTCTTAGCACAGTGTTAGGTCAGTCTTAGCACAGTCTTTGCTCAGTCTTAGCAGAGTGTTAGGTCAGTCTTAGCACAGTGTTAGGTCAGTCTTAGCACAGTCTTAGCTCAGTCTTAGCAGAGTGTTAGGTCAGTCTTAGCACAGTGTTAGGTCAGTCTTAGCTCAGTCTTAGCACAGTGTTAGGTCAATCTTAGCACAGTGTTAGGTCAGTCTTAGCTCAGTCTTAGGTCAGTCTTAGCACAGTGTTAGGTCAGTCTTAGCACAGTCTTAGGTCAGTCTTAGCACAGTGTTAGGTCAGTCTTAGCAAAGTGTTAGCTCAGTCGTAGCACAATGTTAGGTCAGTGTTAGGTCAGTCTTAGCACAGTGTTAGGTCAGTCTTAGCACAGTCTTAGCACAGTCCTAGCACAGTGTTAGGTCAGTCTTAGCACAGTCTTAGCTCAGTCTTAGCTCAGTCTTAGCAGAGTGTTAGGTCAGTCTTAGCTCGGTCTTAGGTCAGTCTTAGCACAGTGTTAGGTCAGTCTTAGCACAGTGTTAGCACAGTGTCAGCTCACTCTTAGCACAGTGTCAGCTCAGTCTTAGCTCAGTCTTAGCAGAGTGTTAGGTCAGTCTTAGCAGAGTGTTAGGCCAGTCTTAGCTAAGTCTTAACTCAGTCTTAACAGAGTGTTAGGTCAGTCTTGGCACAGTCTTAGCACAGTGTTAGGTCAGTCTTAGGACAGTCTTAGCACAGTCTTAGCACAGTGTTAGGTCAGTCTTAGCACAGTCTTTGCTCAGTCTTAGCAGAGTGTTAGGTCAGTCTTAGCACAGTGTTAGGTCAGTCTTAGCACAGTCTTAGCTCAGTCTTAGCAGAGTGTTAGGTCAGTCTTAGCACAGTGTTAGGTCAGTCTTAGCTCAGTCTTAGCACTGACTGAGCTAAGACTGACCTAACACTGTGCTCAGATTGACCTAGCACAGTGTTAGGTCAATCTTGGCACAGTCTTAGCACAGTGTTAGGTCAGTCTTGGCACAGTCTTAGCACAGTGTTAGGTCAGTCTTAGCACAGTCTTAGCACAGTCTTAGCACAGTCTTAGCACAGTGTTAGGTCAGTCTTAGCACAGTGTTAGGTCAGTCTTAGCACAGTCTTAGCTCAGTCTTAGCAGAGTGTTAGGTCAGTCTTAGCACAGTGTTAGGTCAGTCTTAGCTCAGTCTTAGCACAGTGTTAGGTCAATCTTAGCACAGTGTTAGGTCAGTCTTAGCTCAGTCTTAGGTCAGTCTTAGCACAGTGTTAGGTCAGTCTTAGCACAGTCTTAGGTCAGTCTTAGCACAGTGTTAGGTCAGTCTTAGCAAAGTGTTAGCTCAGTCGTAGCACAATGTTAGGTCAGTGTTAGGTCAGTCTTAGCACAGTGTTAGGTCAGTCTTAGCACAGTCTTAGCACAGTCCTAGCACAGTGTTAGGTCAGTCTTAGCACAGTCTTAGCTCAGTCTTAGCTCAGTCTTAGCAGAGTGTTAGGTCAGTCTTAGCTCGGTCTTAGGTCAGTCTTAGCACAGTGTTAGGTCAGTCTTAGCACAGTGTTAGCACAGTGTCAGCTCACTCTTAGCACAGTGTCAGCTCAGTCTTAGCTCAGTCTTAGCAGAGTGTTAGGTCAGTCTTAGCAGAGTGTTAGGCCAGTCTTAGCTAAGTCTTAACTCAGTCTTAAAAGAGTGTTAGGTCAGTCTTGGCACAGTCTTAGCACAGTGTTAGGTCAGTCTTAGGACAGTCTTAGCACAGTCTTAGCACAGTGTTAGGTCAGTCTTAGCACAGTCTTTGCTCAGTCTTAGCAGAGTGTTAGGTCAGTCTTAGCACAGTGTTAGGTCAGTCTTAGCACAGTCTTAGCTCAGTCTTAGCAGAGTGTTAGGTCAGTCTTAGCACAGTGTTAGGTCAGTCTTAGCTCAGTCTTAGCACTGACTGAGCTAAGACTGACCTAACACTGTGCTCAGATTGACCTAGCACAGTGTTAGGTCAATCTTGGCACAGTCTTAGCACAGTGTTAGGTCAGTCTTAGCACAGTCTTAGCTTAGTCTTAGCACAGTGTTAGGTCAATCTTGGCACAGTCTTAGCACAGTGTTAGGTCAGTCTTAGCACAGTCTTAGCACAGTCTTAGCACAGTCTTAGCACAGTGTTAGGTCAGTCTTAGCACAGTCTTAGCTCAGTCTTAGCTCAGTCTTAGCAGAGTGTTAGGTCAGTCTTAGCACAGTGTTAGGTCAGTCTTAGCTCAGTCTTAGCACAGTGTTAGGTCAATCTTAGCACAGTGTTAGGTCAGTCTTAGCTCAGTCTTAGGTCAGTCTTAGCCCAGTGTTAGGTCAGTCTTAGCACAGTCTTAGGTCAGTCTTAGCAGAGTGTTAGGTCAGTCTTAGCACAGTCTTAGCACAGTGTTAAGTCAGTCTTAGCACAGTGTTAGCTCAGTCTTAGCTCAGTGTCAGCTCAGTCTTAGCTCAGTCTTAGCAGAGTGTTAGATCAGTCTTAGCAGAGTGTTAGGCCAGTCTTAGCTCAATCTTAGCACAGTCTTAGGTCAGTCTTAGCACAGTGTCAGCTCAGACGTAGCTCAGTCTTAGCACAGTGTTAGGTCAATCTTGGCACAGTCTTAGCACAGTGTTAGGTCAGTCTTAGCACAGTCTTAGCACAGTGTTAGGTCATTTTTTGCACAGTCTTAGCTCAGTCTTAGCTCAGTCTTAGCAGAGTGTTAGGTCAGTCTTAGCACAGTGTTAGGTCAGTCTTAGCTCAGTCTTAGCACAGTGTTAGGTCAATCTTAGCACAGTGTTAGGTCAGTCTTAGCACAGTCTTAGCACAGTCTCAGCTCACTCTTAGCACAGTGTCAGCTCAGTCTTAGCTCAGTCTTAGCACAGTGTTAGGTCAGTCTTAGCAGAGTGTTAGGCCAGTCTTAGCACAGTGTTAGGTCAGTCTTAGCTCAGTCTTAGCACAGTGTTAGGTCAATCTTAGCACAGTGTTAGGTCAGTCTTAGCACAGTCTTAGCACAGTCTCAGCTCACTCTTAGCACAGTGTCAGCTCAGTCTTAGCTCAATCTTAGCACAGTCTGAGGTCAGTCTTAACACAGTGTCAGCTCAGACGTAGCTCAGTCTTAGCACAGTGTTGGGTCAATCTTGGCACAGTCTTAGCACAGTGTTAGGTCAGTCTTAGCACAGTCTTAGCACAGTCTTAGCACAGTCATAGCACAGTGTTAGGTCAGTCTTAGCACAGTGTTAGGTCAGTCTTAGCTCAGTCTTAGCAGAGTGTTAGGTCAGTCTTAGCTCGGTCTTAGGTCAGTCTTAGCACAGTGTTAGGTCAGTCTTAGCACAGTGTTAGCACAGTGTCAGCTCACTCTTAGCACAGTGTCAGCTCAGTCTTAGCTCAGTCTTAGCAGAGTGTTAGGTCAGTCTTAGCAGAGTGTTAGGCCAGTCTTAGCTAAGTCTTAACTCAGTCTTAACAGAGTGTTAGGTCAGTCTTGGTACAGTCTTAGCACAGTGTTAGGTCAGTCTTAGGACAGTCTTAGCACAGTCTTAGCACAGTGTTAGGTCAGTCTTAGCACAGTCTTTGCTCAGTCTTAGCAGAGTGTTAGGTCAGTCTTAGCACAGTGTTAGGTCAGTCTTAGCACAGTCTTAGCTCAGTCTTAGCAGAGTGTTAGGTCAGTCTTAGCACAGTGTTAGGTCAGTCTTAGCTCAGTCTTAGCACAGTCTTAGCTCAGTCTTAGCAGAGTGTTCGCACAGTCTTAGCTCAGTCTTAGGTCAGTCTTAGCACAGTGTTAGGTCAGTCTTAGCAAAGTGTTAGCTCAGTCGTAGCACAGTGTTAGATCAGTGTTAGGTCAGTCTTAGCACAGTGTTAGGTCAGTCTTAGCTCAGTCTTAGCACAGTGTTAGGTCAGTCTTAGCACAGTCTTAGCACAGTCTTAGCACAGTCTTAGCACAGTGTTAGGTCAGTCTTAGCACAGTCTTAGCTCAGTCTTAGCTCAGTCTTAGCAGAGTGTTAGGTCAGTCTTAGCTCCGTCTTAGGTCAGTCTTAGCACAGTGTTAGGTCAGTCTTAGCACAGTGTTAGCTCAGTCTTAGCTCAGTCTTAGCACAGTCTTAGCACAGTGTCAGCTCACTCTTAGCACAGTGTCAGCTCAGTCTTAGCTCAGTCTTAGCACAGTGTTAGGTCAGTCTTAGCAGAGTGTTAGGCCAGTCTTAGCTCAATCTTAGCACAGTCTTAGGTCAGTCTTAGCACAGTGTCAGCTCAGACGTAGCTCAGTCTTAGCACAGTGTTAGGTCAATCTTGGCACAGTCTTAGCACAGTGTTAGGTCAGTCTTAGCACAGTCTTAGCACAGTCTTAGCACAGTCTTAGCACAGTGTTAGGTCAGTCTTAACACAGTGTTAGGTCAGTCTTAGCTCAGTCTTAGCACAGTGTTAGGTCAATCTTAGCACAGTGTTAGGTCAGTCTTAGCTCAGTCTTAGGTCAGTCTTAGCACAGTGTTAGGTCAGTCTTAGCACAGTCTTAGGTCAGTCTTAGCAGAGTGTTAGGTCAGTCTTAGCACAGTCTTAGCACAGTGTTAGGTCAGTCTTAGCACAGTGTTAGCTCAGTCTTAGCTCAGTCTTAGCACAGTCTTAGCACAGTGTCAGCTCACTCTTAGCACAGTGTCAGCTCAGTCTTAGCTCAGTCTTAGCACAGTGTTAGGTCAGTCTTAGCACAGTGTTAGGTCAGTCTTAGCACAGTCTTAGGTCAGTCTTAGCACAGTGTCAGCTCAGACGTAGCTCAGTCTTAGCACAGTGTTAGGTCAATCTTGGCACAGTCTTAGCACAGTGTCAGGTCAGTCTTAGCACAGTCTTAGCACAGTCTTAGCTCAGTCTTAGCAGAGTGTTAGGTCAGTCTTTGCACAGTGTTTGGTCAGTCTTAGCTCAGTCTTAGCACAGTGTTAGGTCAATCTTAGCACAGTGTTAGGTCATTTTTTGCACAGTCTTAGCTCAGTCTTAGCTCAGTCTTAGCAGAGTGTTAGGTCAGTCTTAGCACAGTGTTAGGTCAGTCTTAGCTCAGTCTTAGCACAGTGTTAGATCAATCTTAGCACAGTGTTAGGTCAGTCTTAGCTCAGTCTTAGGTCAGTCTTAGCACAGTGTTAGGTCAGTCTTAGCACAGTGTTAGGTCAGTCTTAGCACAGTGTTAGGTCAGTCTTAGCAAAGTGTTAGCTCAGTCGTAGCACAGTGTTAGGTCAGTGTTAGGTCAGTCTTAGCACAGTGTTAGGTCAGTCTTAGCTCAGTCTTAGCACAGTGTTAGGTCAGTCATAGCACAGTGTTAACTCACTTTTAGGTCAGTCTTAGGTCAATCTTAGTACAGTCTTAGGTCAGTCTTAGCACAGTCTTAGGTCAATCTTAGCACAGTGTTAGGTCAGTCTTTGCTCAGTCTTAGCACAGTGTTAGGTCAGTCTTAACAGAGTGTTAGGTCAGTCTTGGCACAGTCTTAGGTCAGTCTTAGCACAGTGTTAGCTCAGTCTTAGCACAGTGTTAGGTCAGTCTTAGCAAAGTGTTAGCTCAGTCTTAGCACAGTCTTAGCACAGTGTCAGCTCACTCTTAGCACAGTGTCAGCTGAGTCTTAGCTCAGTCTTAGCACAGTGTTAGGTCAGTCTTAGCAGAGTGTTAGGCCAGTCTTAGCTCAATCTTAGCACAGTCTTAGGTCAGTCTTAACACAGTGTCAGCTCAGACGTAGCTCAGTCTTAGCACAGTGTTAGGTCAATCTTGGCACAGTCTTAGCACAGTATTAGGTCAGTCTTGGCACAGTCTTAGCACAGTGTTAGGTCAGTCTCAGCACAGTCTCAGCACAGTCTTAGCACAGTCTTAGCACAGTGTTTGGTCATTTTTTGCACAGTCTTAGCTCAGTCTTAGCTCAGTCTTAGCAGAGTGTTAGGTCAGTCTTAGCACAGTGTTAGGTCAGTCTTAGCTCAGTCTTAGCACAGTGTTAGGTCAATCTTAGCACAGTGTTAGGTCAGTCTTAGCACAGTCTTAGCACAGTGTCAGCTCACTCTTAGCACAGTGTCAGCTCAGTCTTAGCTCAGTCTTAGCACAGTGTTAGGTCAGTCTTAGCAGAGTGTTAGGCCAGTCTTAGCTCAATCTTAGCACAGTCTTAGGTCAGTCTTAACACAGTGTCAGCTCAGACGTAGCTCAGTCTTAGCACAGTGTTAGGTCAATCTTAGCACAGTGTTAGGTCATTTTTTGCACAGTCTTAGCTCAGTCTTAGCTCAGTCTTAGCAGAGTGTTAGGTCAGTCTTAGCACAGTGTTAGGTCAGTCTTAGCTCAGTCTTAGCACAGTGTTAGATCAATCTTAGCACAGTGTTAGGTCAGTCTTAGCTCAGTCTTAGGTCAGTCTTAGCACAGTGTTAGGTCAGTCTTAGCACAGTGTTAGGTCAGTCTTAGCACAGTGTTAGGTCAGTCTTAGCAAAGTGTTAGCTCAGTCGTAGCACAGTGTTAGGTCAGTGTTAGGTCAGTCTTAGCACAGTGTTAGGTCAGTCTTAGCTCAGTCTTAGCACAGTGTTAGGTCAGTCATAGCACAGTGTTAACTCACTTTTAGGTCAGTCTTAGGTCAATCTTAGTACAGTCTTAGGTCAGTCTTAGCACAGTCTTAGGTCAATCTTAGCACAGTGTTAGGTCAGTCTTTGCTCAGTCTTAGCACAGTGTTAGGTCAGTCTTAACAGAGTGTTAGGTCAGTCTTGGCACAGTCTTAGGTCAGTCTTAGCACAGTGTTAGCTCAGTCTTAGCACAGTGTTAGGTCAGTCTTAGCAAAGTGTTAGCTCAGTCTTAGCACAGTCTTAGCACAGTGTCAGCTCACTCTTAGCACAGTGTCAGCTGAGTCTTAGCTCAGTCTTAGCACAGTGTTAGGTCAGTCTTAGCAGAGTGTTAGGCCAGTCTTAGCTCAATCTTAGCACAGTCTTAGGTCAGTCTTAACACAGTGTCAGCTCAGACGTAGCTCAGTCTTAGCACAGTCTTAGCTCAGTCTTAGCTCAGTCTTAGCTCAGTCTTAGCTTAGTCTTAGCACAGTGTTAGGTCAGTCTTGGCACAGTCTTAGGTCAGTCTTAGCACAGTGTTAGCTCAGTCTTAGCACAGTGTTAGGTCAGTGTTCGCTCAGCCTCAGCACAGTCTTAGCACAGTGTTAGTTCAGTCTTAGCACAGTGTTAGGTCAGTTTTAGGTCAGTCTTTGCTCAGTGTTAGGTCAGTCTTAGCACAGTGTTAGCTCAGTCTTAGCTCAGTCTTAGCTCAGTCTTTGCACAGTCTTAGCTCAGTCTTAACACAGTGTGAGCTCAGTCTTAGAAGAGTGTTAGGTCAGTCTTAGCACAGTCTTAGCTCAGTCTTAGCACAGTGTTAGGTCAGTCTTAGCACACAGTCTTAGCACAGAGATAGGTCAGTCTTAACACAGTGTTAACTCAGTCTTAGCACAGTGCTAGCTCAGTCTTACTCAGTCTTTGCACAGTGTCAGCTCAGTCGTAGCTCAGTCTTAGCACAGTGTTAGGTCAGTCTTAGCAGAGAATTAGGTCAATCTTAGCACAGTCTTAGGTCAGTCTCAGCACAGTGTTAGGTCAGTCTTAGCAGAGAATTAGGTCAATCTTAGCACAGTCTTAGGTCAGTCTCAGCACAGTGTTAGGTCAGTCTTAGCATAGTGTTAGGTCAGTCTTAGCACAGTCTTAGGTCAGTCTCAGCACAGTGTTAGGTCAGTCTTAGCAGAGAATTAGGTCAATCTTAGCACAGTCTTAGGTCAGTCTCAGCACAGTGTTAGGTCAGTCTTAGCATAGTGTTAGGTCAGTCTTAGCACAGTGTTAGGTCAGTCTTATCACAGTCTTAGGTCAGTCTTAGCACAGTGTTAGGTCAATCTAAGCACAGTGTTAGGTCAGTCTTAGCTCTGTCTTAGCTCAGTGTTAGCACAGTGTTAGGTCAGTCTTAGCACAGTCTTAGGTCAGTCGTAGCACAAGGTTAGGTCAGTCTTAGCACAGTCTTAGGTCAGTCTTAGCACAGTCTTTGCACAGTCTTAGCTCAGTCTTAACACAGTGTGAGCTCAGTCTTAGAAGAGTGTTAGGTCAGTCTTAGCACAGTCTTAGCTCAGTCTTAGCACAGTGTTAGGTCAGTCTTAGCACACAGTCTTAGCACAGAGATAGGTCAGTCTTAACACAGTGCTAGCTCAGTCTTACTCAGTCTTTGCACAGTGTCAGCTCAGTCGTAGCTCAGTCTTAGCACAGTGTTAGGTCAGTCTTAGCAGAGAATTAGGTCAATCTTAGCACAGTCTTAGGTCAGTCTCAGCACAGTGTTAGGTCAGTCTTAGCAGAGAATTAGGTCAATATTAGCACAGTCTTAGGTCAGTCTCAGCACAGTGTTAGGTCAGTCTTAGCATAGTGTTAGGTCAGTCTTAGCACAGTCTTAGGTCAGTCTCAGCACAGTGTTAGGTCAGTCTTAGCAGAGAATTAGGTCAATCTTAGCAGTCTTAGGTCAGTCTCAGCACAGTGTTAGGTCAGTCTTAGCATAGTGTTAGGTCAGTCTTAGCACAGTGTTTGGTCAGTCTTAGCACAGTCTTAGGTCAGTCTTAGCACAGTGTTAGGTCAATCTAAGCACAGTGTTAGGTCAGTCTTAGCTCTGTCTTAGCTCAGTCTTAGCACAGTGTTAGGTCAGTCTTAGCACAGTCTTAGGTCAGTTTTAGCACAGTGTTAGGTCAGTCTTAGCACAGTCTTAGGTCAGTCTTAACACAGTCTTAGGTCAGTCTATACACAGTGTTAGGTCAGTCTTAGCTCAGTCTTAGCACCGTGTCAGCTCAGTCTTTGCACAATCTTAGCTCAGTCTAAGCACAGTGTTAGGTCAGTCTTAGCTCAGTCTTAGTTCAGTCTTAGTACAGTGTTAGGTCAGTCTTAGCTCAATCTTAGCACAGTCTAAGCACAGTGTTAGGTCAGTCTTAGCACAGTCTTAGCTCAGTCTTAGCTCAGTCTTAGCAGAGTGTTAGGTCAGTCTTAGCTCAGTCTAAGCACAGTCTTAGCACAGAGATAGGTCAGTCTTAACACAGTGTTAACTCAGTCTTAGCTCAGTCTTTGCACAGTGTCAGCTCACTCTTAGGTCAGTCTTTGCACAGTGTCAGCTCAGTCTTAGGTCAGTCTTAGCACAGTGTCAGCTCAG
Organism: Labrus bergylta; assembly: GCF_963930695.1. NCBI lineage: Eukaryota > Metazoa > Chordata > Actinopteri > Labriformes > Labridae > Labrus > Labrus bergylta. The sequence continues at coordinate 21,699,857 of NC_089216.1, forward strand.
TCTTAGCACAGTGTTAGGTCAGTCTTAGCTAAGTCTTAACTCAGTCTTAGCACAGTGTTAGGTCAGTCTTAGCAGAGTATTAGGTCAGTCTTGGCACAGTCTTAGGTCAGTCTTAGCACAGTGTTAGCTCAGTCTTAGCACAGTGTTAGGTCAGTCTTAGCACAATGTTAGCTCAGTCTTAGCACAGTGTTAGCTCTGTCTTAGCTCTGTCTTAGCTCAATCTTAGCACAGTCTTAGCACAGTGTTAGCTCAGTCTTAGCTTAGTCTTAGCTCAGTCTAAGCACAGTGTTAGGTCAGTCTTAGCACAGTCTTAGCTCAGTCTTAGCTCAGTCTTAGCACAGTGTTAGGTCAGTCTGAGCACAGTGTTAGGTCAGTCTTAGCTCAGTCGTAGCACAAGGTTAGGTCAGTCTTAGCACAGTCTTAGGTCAGTCTTAGCACAGTGTTAGCTCAGTCTTAGCTCAGTCTTAGCACAGTGTTAGGTCAGTCTTAGCACAGTGTTAGGTCAGTCTTAGCACAGTGTTAGCTCAGTCTTAGCACAGTGTTAGGTCAGTCTTAGCACAGTCTTAGCTCAGTCTTAGCTCAGTCTTAGCTCAGTCTTAGCTTAGTCTTAGCACAGTGTTAGGTCAGTCTTGGCACAGTCTTAGGTCAGTCTTAGCACAGTGTTAGCTCAGTCTTAGCACAGTGTTAGGTCAGTGTTCGCTCAGCCTCAGCACAGTCTTAGCACAGTGTTAGTTCAGTCTTAGCACAGTGTTAGGTCAGTTTTAGGTCAGTCTTTGCTCAGTGTTAGGTCAGTCTTAGCACAGTGTTAGCTCAGTCTTAGCTCAGTCTTAGCTCAGTCTTTGCACAGTCTTAGCTCAGTCTTAACACAGTGTGAGCTCAGTCTTAGAAGAGTGTTAGGTCAGTCTTAGCACAGTCTTAGCTCAGTCTTAGCACAGTGTTAGGTCAGTCTTAGCACACAGTCTTAGCACAGAGATAGGTCAGTCTTAACACAGTGTTAACTCAGTCTTAGCACAGTGCTAGCTCAGTCTTACTCAGTCTTTGCACAGTGTCAGCTCAGTCGTAGCTCAGTCTTAGCACAGTGTTAGGTCAGTCTTAGCAGAGAATTAGGTCAATCTTAGCACAGTCTTAGGTCAGTCTCAGCACAGTGTTAGGTCAGTCTTAGCAGAGAATTAGGTCAATCTTAGCACAGTCTTAGGTCAGTCTCAGCACAGTGTTAGGTCAGTCTTAGCATAGTGTTAGGTCAGTCTTAGCACAGTCTTAGGTCAGTCTCAGCACAGTGTTAGGTCAGTCTTAGCAGAGAATTAGGTCAATCTTAGCACAGTCTTAGGTCAGTCTCAGCACAGTGTTAGGTCAGTCTTAGCATAGTGTTAGGTCAGTCTTAGCACAGTGTTAGGTCAGTCTTATCACAGTCTTAGGTCAGTCTTAGCACAGTGTTAGGTCAATCTAAGCACAGTGTTAGGTCAGTCTTAGCTCTGTCTTAGCTCAGTCTTAGCACAGTGTTAGGTCAGTCTTAGCACAGTCTTAGGTCAGTCGTAGCACAAGGTTAGGTCAGTCTTAGCACAGTCTTAGGTCAGTCTTAGCACAGTGTTAGCTCAGTCTTAGCTCAGTCTTAGCACAGTGTTAGGTCAGTCTTAGCACAGTGTTAGCTCAGTCTTAGCACAGTGTTAGCTCAGTCTTAGCACAGTGTTAGGTCAGTCTTAGCTCAGTCTTAGCACACAGTCTTAGCACAGAGATAGGTCAGTCTTAACACAGTGTTAACTCAGTCTTAGCACAGTGCTAGCTCAGTCTTACTCAGTCTTTGCACAGTGTCAGCTCAGTCGTAGCTCAGTCTTAGCACAGTGTTAGGTCAGTCTTAGCAGAGAATTAGGTCAATCTTAGCACAGTCTTAGGTCAGTCTCAGCACAGTGTTAGGTCAGTCTTAGCATAGTGTTAGGTCAGTCTTAGCACAGTGTTAGGTCAGTCTTAGCACAGTGTTAGGTCAGTTTTAGCACAGTGTTAGGTCAGTCTTAGCACAGTCTTAGGTCAGTCTTAACACAGTCTTAGGTCAGTCTATACACAGTGTTAGGTCAGTCTTAGCTCAGTCTTAGCACCGTGTCAGCTCAGTCTTTGCACAATCTTAGCTCAGTCTAAGCACAGTGTTAGGTCAGTCTTAGCTCAGTCTTAGTACAGTGTTAGGTCAGTCTTAGCTCAGTCTTAGCACAGTCTAAGCACAGTGTTAGGTCAGTCTTAGCACAGTCTTAGCTCAGTCTTAGCTCAGTCTTAGCAGAGTGTTAGGTCAGTCTTAGCTCAGTCTAAGCACAGTCTTAGCACAGAGATAGGTCAGTCTTAACACAGTGTTAACTCAGTCTTAGCTCAGTCTTTGCACAGTGTCAGCTCACTCTTAGCACAGTGTCAGCTCAGTCTTAGGTCAGTCTTAGCACAGTGTCAGCTCAGTCTTAGCACAGTGTTAGGTCAGTCTTAGCACAGTGTTAGGTCAGTCTTAGCTCAGCCTCAGCACAGTCTTAGCACAGTGTTAGTTCAGTCTTAGCACAGTGTTAGGTCAGTCTTAGCACACTGTTAGGTCAGTTTTAGGTCAGTCTTTGCTCAGTGTTAGGTCAGTCTTAGCACAGTCTTAGCTCAGTGTTAGCTCAGTCTTAGCTCAGTCTTAGCTCTGTCTTAGCTCAGTCTTAGTACAGTGTCAGCTCAGTCTTAGCACAGTGTCAGCTCAGTCTTATCACAGTGTTTGGTCAGTCTTAGGTCAGTCTTAGCACAGTGTCAGTTCAGTCTTTGCACAGTGTTAGGTCAGTCTTAGCTCAGTTTTAGCACAGTCTTAGCACAGTGTTAGGTCAGTCTTAGCACAATGTTAGCTCAGTATTAGCACAGTGTTAGGTCAGTTTTAGGTCAGTCTTTGCTCAGTGTTAGGTCAGTCTTAGCACAGTGTTAGCTCAGTGTTAGCTCAGTCTTAGCTCAGTCTTAGCTCTGTCTTAGCTCAGTCTTAGTACAGTGTTAGCTCAGTCTTAGCACAGTGTCAGCTCAGTCCTAGCACAGTGTTAGGTCAGTCTTAGCTCAGTCTTAGCACAGTCTTAGCACAGTGTTAGGTCAGTCTTAGCACAATGTTAGCTCAGTCTTAGCACAGTGTTAGGTCAGTCTTAGGTCAGTCTCAGATCAAACAATGGCACCATATCACTCTGTGTGTCTTCTCGTGAGAACTAGATCAGGCTTGAAGTATAAGATCATGTGATCAAAACAGACAATCACCAGGTTACTTTACCCTTTCTGAGGTTTATGATGTAGCTTTAGCAATGGGACGTATGTTGGTGAATCTGTACATATTTATTTTTTTAATGGCAAGATTTACTTGAGTCAGTAACCAAAGTGGGGATCATGATAGAAAGAGAGGGGGCTCACGTGATGCCTTCCAAAAACACAATTACAAAATGTAAATGATCTAAAATGTTATATTTAACCCATTATTGTACAAATATATATATAAAAAAGTCATTTAATTTTCAAATGAAACCATACCATGAACTGAGACAAACAATGAAGGTGTTAGAGACATCATGTGTGTCTGTTTGATACCCTTTGTATGTCTCCTACATTACATGTATACTACTTCTGTTATAATGTAATGTTTCTTTGAGTTTTTCAAATGCCAGCATTTCGATCGGCTTATTGGTCAAGTGCCCGGCTGTGTGTGTCACTCCAAGCTTTAACTCCTGCCGTGAGGGTTGACGTGAACACGTGGTAGCTACTCTGTTGTGTATTACTGTTTTTTTTTCATCTGTAACTCACCCATTGTCCCCCCCTCCCCAGCAGTGAGCCCCAGCTGAGGCAGGTGGGCATGGTTTTGGAGGGCAGCTCAGAGGCGCTGTGTCCCCCCCCATCTCTGGAGCTGAGGCCGTCCTGCAATAAGAGCCAGCCCTCACCCCCCCTGGGCTCCAGCTCTCAGCCCCAAGACGGAGTCTTCCTCGACGACAAGGAGCCCGTCAAGTACGGAGAGCTCATCGTTTTAGGGTGAGGAAGGAGACGACTTATTATTGATACTCTTTCACCACTACAGCGTAACAGGTCGGACAGATCTAAAGTCTACCTGCAGTTCAGTCCAGGAATCTCTCACCTGATGTGCCTTTATTGTAGAGAGAGGACAGTGGATAGAGTCGGGAGGGAGAGAGAGAGAGTGGGGAATGACACAGATTTGATTTGAATTGTTTTTTTGAATTATTATTATGCATATTTGAATGTTTTGCAGACACAATGGCTCTCTGGCTAACGGGGACAAAGGTCGCAGGAGAAGTCGCCTGGCTCTCTATAAACGACCGAAAGCAAACGGAGTCAAACCTGACGTCATCCACAATGTGTCCACCCCCCTGGTGTCCAAGGTGAGTTACCGCACCCATCGGCCACACTAAGGGACAACTAAACAATCAGTTCACAGTAAATATAAGCATACCCCCTCTCAGCTATAAATTAAGGTTTAAAAATGAATCCATGTTTCTGTTTTCAGGCACTCAGCAACAAAAGTCAGCACAGCATCTCGTACACTCTGTCACGAAGTCACTCTGTCATCGTGGAGTACACACACGACACCAACACAGACATGTTCCAGGTCAGTGTCTACACACACACACACACACACACACACACACACACACACACACACACACACACACGCGCGCACACACAGACATAGTCACGCACACACACACACAACACCAACACAGACATGTTCCAGGTCAGTGTCAACACACACACACACACACACACACACACACACACACACACAGAGACATAAACACACACACACACAGACACACACAGGCATGCCTGTCTGGAGACAACCTGTTGGTTGTATGTCAGACTGGTGGTGGTTAGTCCAGGGGTCAGACTGGTATGTCAGACTGGGGGTTGTCTGAACAACCAGAGGTGGATGGTTGGTCAGAAGAATTGAAAGTTTCAGTCTCAAATAATAAAGGTCTATGATGTGAATCTTAATTTTCTCTGCAGAAAATAAATAACTAAGAGAAAACTTCTGATATTTTTTAAATGGTTTCTGTAAGGAGTCTTTTATTCTAATAGTGACAGAACCAGTTGGTCATTAGAGTCAGAGAACGAGAGAAATATTGAAACATAGAACCAGAAACAGATCTGACCCGAGAGCAGATTTATCAGAACGCTGCGTCAGCAGAAAGAGTGAGGAGGAAAGGGTTAACCCTAACCCTAGTGAAGAAGTAAGAAAGGATGAGAGTGAGGAAATGAAGATGAGTCAGAGACGTCTACTCTGTTTTCCCTCTTCCTGCAGCAGATCACAGCGGTGATTCTTCTTCTTCCCTTTGTGAGCTCAGAGGTCGACTCGCCCACTTTGAAAACACTTCCTGTCTAACATACAGACTATTTGAGATTGTCAACACACATTTTAAAACACACAATAAAAGCAAGAATCCCAAAAATAAATCTTGAAAGAAAAACATCTTTCAAAAACTGTCTTCCTCCCCATCAGATCGGTCGCTCCACAGAGAGCATGATTGACTTTGTTGTCACGGATACGGCAGGCAGCAGCAGCAGTGGTGGTCAGGGTGGGGGGGCAGCAGGTGAAGGAGGCGGTGGAGGTCAGTCGGCTCAGAGCACCATCTCTCGTTACGCCTGTCGCATCATGTGTGAGCGCAGCGCCCCCTACACCGCCCGGATCTACGCCGCTGGCTTCGACTCCTCCAAGAACATCTTCCTTGGGGTGAGTGTGTTTTATAAGGGGGGTGGTTACATTATTATTATTATATATTTATTTTTGTTCAGACCTTTAAGTAACAAACTTGCAGCATATCATGCTTTCAGATTGTTTTTTGAGTCCTCCAAGGGAGCTGCCTGGGTTCCAGTCCGGCCTGTGGATCCTTTCCTGCATGTCATTCTCCTCTCTCTCTCCCCCTCTGATTTTCCCACTGTCCTATCACATGAAGGCAATAAGCCCCAAGGGGTATGATCCTTAAGTTAATTTATCATTTATCAATTATTCTTTATTTTTAAGCAGAAATGCTAAATGGCTGTTTTTAAATATGTAATTTATTACATCACAAAAAGGATGGAAACATGCGATTTCATTGGCTGAGAGATGATCAGCGATGACAACACTCCCGAGTTTCACTCTGAGATAGAAATAGAAATGTAAAAACGCAGACTCAGCTGTTTGTCATCCTCCATCATCATCTGACCTCTACGTTGTGTCTGTTTGTGTTTGTGTGTGCTTATAAATGTGTGTGTGTCTGTTTGTATTTGTGTGTGCTTATAAATGTGTGTGTGTGTGTCTGTTTGTGTTTGTGTGTGTACGTGTGTCCTGTTTAGGAGCGTGCAGCTAAGTGGCGGACGTCGGATGGACTGATGGACGGTCTGACCACAAATGGTGTGCTGGTAATGCATCCGGCGGGAGAGTTTGTGTGCGAGCCGGCGCCAGGAGTTTGGAGGGAAATCTCCGTGTGTGGAAACGTGTTTGCTCTGAGAGAGACTCGCTCGGCCCAGCAAAGAGGAAAACTGGTGAGGAGAGAACTTGATCCACCCTCTTTCTAACTCATTACGTCTGCATTAATGTGACCTCATAACCATATCACACATGTCTGATACAGCAGACACACACATCGACGGCCCAGTGTGTGCTAGTCAGACCACCAGTAGCTACAATCTACACATCTGTCAGACCAGCACAGCAGCTACAATCTACACACCTGTCAGACCACCACAGCAGCTACAATCTACACATCTGTCAGACCACCACAGGAACCACAATCTACACAACTGTCAGACCACCACAGCAGCCACAATCTACACATCTGTCAGACCACCACAGCAGCCACAATCTACACATCTGTCAGACCACCACAGCAGCCACAATCTACACATCTGTCAGACCACCACAGCAGCTACCATCTACACATCTGTCAGACCACCACAGCAGCTACAATCTACACATCTGTCAGACCAGCTACAATCTACACATCTGTCAGAACACCACAGCAGCTACAATCTACACATCTGTCAGACTACCACAGGAACCACAATCTACACATCTGTCAGACCACCACAGCAGCCACAATCTAAACATGTCAGACCACCACAGCAGTCAGACCACCACAGCGAATACAATCTACACATCTGTCAGACCACCACTGCAAACACAATCTACACATCTGTCAGACCACCACAGCAGCTACAATCTACACATCTGTCAGACCACCACAGCAGCTAAAATCTACACATCTGTCAAACCACCACAGCAGCCCTGAGGTTGACTTAAAGGATGAGTGGTTTTCAGAACTGCTTTAAAAGTATTAATAAGGTGATATTTATACCAAGACAGGCACTGAGCTGTGAATTATTTAAAATAGACAAATCTATGTAAAGTTAGATATTAAACACCGCTATAGAGCTGGAATGGAATGATCCATGTGCTGTGACTGTGAGACTGAAAGTCGACTGAAGCTCTGACCAATGAGTTAATTTCATTATCTTCATTCCGTGAAATGATTCACAGCTAATAATCCTCAATGTTACCATGGAGACAAAGCAATCAATCCGTCAGTCAATGATGGTGATGACTGTGTGATGATGTGGAGCACAGTGCCCTCTGGTGGTCATGTATATGTTTCTTACTGAGTGAATCAGCACAAAGCAGATCCCCCCCCCCCCCCCCCGCATACATCAAGAAGGATGAATAGATGTGATCAGCTGAGTGGTTTGTATGTTAAAACTTTGCTATTTTGTGATTATGTGATTTTAATAACCTCCAGGTGGAGAACGAGTCAAACACCCTTCAGGATGGCTCTCTGATCGACCTCTGCGGGGCCACGTTGTTGTGGCGGACCCCCGCTGGGCTCCGCCACACCCCCACCCTCAAGCAGCTGGAGTCTCTGCGGCAGGAATTGAATGCAGCACGGCCACAGTGTCCAGTGGGCTTCAACACGCTGGCCTTTCCGAGCCTCGCCCAGCGGGAGATCGTGGACAAGAAGCAGCCTTGGGTCTATGTGAACTGCGGCCACGTGCATGGATACCACAACTGGGGCTTTAGGAAGGAGAAGGTCCCAGCCGGACCTGGGGGCACCGCCCCCCCCAGCACAGGAGAGAGGGAGTGCCCTATGTGCCGCCGCGTCGGCCCCTACGTGCCATTGTGGCTCGGCTGTGAGGGGGGACTGTACCTGGATGCTGGGCCCCCAACCCATGCATTCTGCCCATGTGGCCATGTCTGCTCTGAGAAGACTGTGGGGGGGTGGAGCCAGATCCCGTTACCCCATGGCACCCATGCCTTTCATGCCGCCTGCCCCTTCTGCGGCACATGGCTGACAGGCGAGCAGGGCCATATCAAACTCATCTTCCAGGGGCCAGTTGACTGAAGGGGGCCCCCCCAAGGATGGTCTCTATTATCTGGACTTAAAGACTTCAAAAAGAGGAAAAAAATGGCAGACATGACGAGCTGAACGAGTCTGTACAAGGATATGTGTAAATAAATTGTGTTGTCATGGAAACACATTTGTCATTTTTCTTTGTTCTTGTTTGTTCTCAAAGTGAAACAAAAAAACCTTTCTAGGTTGAACTAAATATCTTAGATCCAAACAGATAATTGTTTAAAGAACATGGAATCAGATTTAATTAAATCACCATCAAAAAACACCACATTTCATCAGAAGTTATTTGACCCTAACCCTAAACAGAAAGATTGAGAGAACGTTTGTGTTTAGATTTGACCTCTTCTTGTTTTGGTCTGTTGAAAATAAAGACTGTCATCTTGATAAAGTTCATAGAAATGGAGTCAAGCTGACGTTGATCTTTTCATCGTTTTATTATAGAGATATTTATAATATGTACAGAAAAACAACATGATCAAAGTGAGAGAAAGGTGATCTCACCTGAAAGTCTGCATTTTTAAAAACATCAAGTGTGCAAATGACATGAACCCCCCCCCCAACCCGCCCCAACCCGCCCCAACCCACCCCAGAAAAAAAGCCAACAACAACAAAAGACAACCCCCCAACCAAAAATAAAACTTAAAGGCCAAAGTCAAATGTGGTTTTCCAGCAGAAAAAGAACCCGATCCAAGCCCCTTGCTCTGTCAGTCCCCCCCCCCCCCCCCCGGCTGACAGAGCAAGGGGCACATGGCAGTGCCATCCCCCGTCAGGCCTCCCCCAAACCCTCCTCGGATGAGACAGTAAATTATCTTTAAAAAAACTTTAAAATCAACCAAAATATCAACATTTAAACATACAAAATTCCAGTTCTTAAACTGTAAAACATTCAGATTGTGTGTGTGTGTGTGTGTGTGTGTGTGTGTGTGTGTGTGGGGGGGGGGGGGGGAGTGCTGATGGGTAATGGGGTTGAGGGCTGATGAGTGATGGGGATGAGATCTGATGGGGGATGAGGGGGTGAGAAATAACTGTTAAGACAGGTCCTCTAACAGCAGCCCCCCCCTGACTGCCTGACAGGGGTGCTCTCTATTTTCAGTTTGGGTTTGTCCCCCCCCGCTGTGGCCCCAGGGCCCATCCTCTTCTTGATCTCTGCCGCCATCGTCATGAACGCCTGCTCCACATTCGTGGCATTTTTAGCGCTCGTCTCCAAGAACGGGATGGACAGAGAGTCTGCAAACTCCTGCACACGACCAGGGCATCATATTCAAATGTTATTAATTGTACAAGTGAAAGCAGGTCAATATAAATCATCCAATCAGATATGTGATATTTCCTAAACATTCACATATTATTTATGTTTATATTAGGACTACACACACACACACACACACACACACACACACACACACACACACACACACACACACACACACACACACACACACACACACACACACACACACACACACACACACACACACACACACACACACACACACACACACACACACACACACACACACACACACACACACACACACACACACACACACACACACACACACACACTATTTGAAAGTAGCCTCTTCATCAAGCAGCACGTTTAATAATGAAGTCTACACTCAGTTTAAAACGTTCCCTACCCTAACATTATCAAAATCTACTGTTTTAAAATGTACTGAATTACATTCCTCAATAACAAAGAAGATGAATTATAACAGATCATTACTTTAGCCATGGTGTAGTCGACCACCTTTTTGGTCGTGAGGTCACACTTGTTTCCCACCAGCAGTTTGTTGACATTCTCACTGGCGTAACGATCGATCTCCTGCAGCCACTGCTTCACATTATTATAGGACTCCTGCACATGAGAACATGAGAACATGAACCACCAGGACATGAGAACATCAGGACAAGAGAACATGAGGACATCACAACATCTGGACAAGAGAACATGAGAACATCAGGACAAGAGAACATGAGAACATCAGGACAAGAGAACATGAGAACATCAGGACATGAGAACATGAACCATCAGGACATGGGAACATCAGGACATGAGAACATGAACCATCAGGACATGAGAATATGAGGACATGAACCATCAGGACATGGGAACATCAGGACAAGAGAACATGAGGACATCAGGACATGAGAACATCAGGACATGAGAACATCAGGACATGAACCATCAGGACACTTATTATTTGTTTGTTTACTTAACATGGACATACAGTAACATTGGTGCTGTAACATTTAACCATGCACAAGTTCCAGATGCACTGCTCTTAGTGTTTATAGCAAAATACTAATTTGCAACACCTCTCCACGGGAGGCTTTTTAGAGACAACAGAGATAAAGATAGATAGATAGATAGATAGATAGATAGATAGATAGATAGATAGATACTTTATTGATCCCGAGGGAAATTCAAAGCATCTAGTAGCAGGTTACAAGACGTACATGACATGAAACATTTGTTACAAATTAAGCCGCAAAACTGACGCCCCCCTCCCATACATATATATATTAACCCGATTTAAAGAATACCCCTAAATGAAACAAACTTAAACTGTGCAATTAAAAATAAGAAATGTACATAACCTGTGCAGGGATAAAAAAATGCGTAATTTAAAGCAAGAACCTATAAACAGTTGAGGAAAAAAATCTGTAATTAGACCTGAATATAAAAAAATTAAAAAGTGTTGACCTTCTGAAATTGTGTTGTTTATATATGTACAGCAATGTTTAAAAAAGCAGATAGTGCAGAGTTATCAAAAACAGACATTAAATAAGAGGCAGTGCAAACATTAAATTAAAGGTGCTATCTAAGTAATTGAGGTGATCATTAAAGTGTCCAACTAGAGGCTGACTCATGGGACAGCTGTGCAGATGGGAAATGGAAAAAAGAAGATTTAGTCCAAGTGTGTGCTTTCCCCTGCCATAACCGTGAGGTGTTGTACAGACGTATGGCCAGGGGGACCAAAGAGTTCTTAAGTCTGTCTGTGGAACAGGATTGTGACAGCAGTCTGCCACTGAACACACTCCTCTGCCTGGTGAAGGTGCTGTGCAGAGGGTGGTGGGTGTTGTCCATGATGGAGAGCATTCTGTTCAGGGTCCTCTCTGCCACTGTCACTAGAGAGTCCAGCTCTGCGCCCACCACAGAGCCAGCCTTCCTCACAGAGAGACCACAGTACGTCAGACTGAAGGACTGCACATCTGACACTGTGGTCAGCAGCATCGGAGCACCACAGGGGACCGTGCTCTCTCCTGTCTTGTTCACCCTGTATACCTCTGACTTCCAGTATAACACGGAGCTCTGCCACATGCAGAAATACTCGGATGACACTGTGATAGTTGGTTGTGTCAGGGATGGACAGGAGGAGGAGTATAGTAGCCTGGTAGGGGACTTTGTGACGTGGTGCAGTTCAAACCATCTGCAGCTGAACACCTCCAAGACCAAGGAGATGGTGGTGGACTTCCGAAGGAACAAGCCACATCTACAACCTGTTTCCATTGGGGGGGTCGACGTGGAGGTGGTCAAGACTTACGGGTACCTGGGGCTGCAGTTGGACGACAGGCTGGACTGGTCATCAAACATGGACACTATCTGCAGGTAGTCCGTGATCCATCTCACCAGGTGCGAGTCCACCCTCATCTTGGTCAGCTTGTCTCTCAGTAGGAGGGGTGGATGGTATTAAAGGTGCTTGAGAAATCAAAGAACATGATTCTCATCACGCTGCTCCCTTTGTCCAGATGATCTGGACAGCCCTGTGTAGAAGATAGAGGATGGCATCGTCCACGCCTACCTTCGCCTGGTAAGTAAACTGCAGTGGGTCCTGGGCATGGTTGACCTGGGGTCTGAGGAGATGGAGCAGCAGCCGCTCAAAGGTCTTCATGACGTGGGATGTCAGTGCAATTGGCCTGAAGTCGCCTGGCTCACTGGGTTTTTTTTTCTTGGGGACCAGGGTGAGGCACGAAGTCTTCCAGAGCACAGGGACCTTCCCAAGCCGCAAGCTCATGTTGAAGACATGCTGAAGCGGCTGCCCAGTTTGGCAGAACAAGCCTTAAGCATCCTTGGACACACCCCGTCCGGGCCTGCTGCCTTCCTGGGACGGAGTCTTTTCAGCTCTCTGCTCACCTGCTCCTTGGTAATGGTGGGAGGGAGGGGAGTTGAATTGTCCGTGGAAAGGGAGGGGGTTAAAGGGGGTGAACAGTCCCCGAGTGTGGAGGGAGGGGGAGGTGTTGTCATTGTCCTGGTGGCAGTATGGGTGGTGTTGTCGTCAGGGGAGGTGGGGGTGCGAAGAGAGGTGCTGGGGGGGCAGACACTAGCTGCAGTGGCCTGGCAGTCAAACAGGTTGAGCTGGTTTGCTCTCACAGGGTCCCCATCTTCTGTGTTGTTACCTTTATTCTTGCAGCCTGTGATGGTTTTCATGCCCTCCCAGACCTCTCGTGTTGTTGTTCTGCAGCTTCTTCTCCACCTTCCTTCTGTACTCCTCCTTTGCCTCTCTGAGCCGGACCTTGAGTTCCCCCTGGACGCGCTTCAGCTCTGCCTGGTCTCCTTCCTTGAATGCCCTCTTCTTCCTGTTAAGGATGTCTTTGACATTACTGGTAATCCAGGGCTTGTTGTTCAGGAAGCAGCACACAGGTTTTGTGGGAACTACAACATCCATACAGAAGTTCATGTAGTCAGTTGTGCAGTGTGTGACCCCCTCAATGTCCTCACCGTGTGGCTCTTGCAGGGTGCTCCAGTCAGTCGACTCAAAACAGTCTCTTAGTGTCTCCACTGCCTCAGGAGACCACTTTCTGAAGGTGCATGTGGTTACTGGGTGTCTCTGAATCTGTGGCTTGTACTGTGGATTAAGAAGGACCAGGTTGTGATCAGACTTCCCCAGTGGTGGTAGAGGGATGGCAGTGTAAGCTTCTTTCACATTTGCATACAGCAGGTCTATTGTCCTGTTCTTCATGGAAGGACAGCTTACAAACTGGTGAAAGTCCGGTAGTGTTGAGTCTGATGGTTAAAGTCCCCAGAGATGGCAATGAATGCATCAGGGTGTTGTGTCTGTAGTCTCGTGATGGTAGAGTGGATGACGTCACACGTGGTCTCAGCGTGCGCTCGCGGAGGGATGTAAACACAAACAACAATGGAGTGGGAGAACTCCCTGGGCATGTAGTATGGTCGGAGACCTACCGCCAGCAGCTCAATGTCCTTGCTGCACGTTGCCTCCTTCACAGTAACATGTCCCTGGTGGCACCATTTGGTGTTAATAAACAGCGCAAGCCCCTCTCCTTTCCGTTTGCCACTGCGTTTAGTGTCTCTGTCCGCTCTCACTGGTGTGAAGCCCGGTAGATCCATGTTAGCGTCGGGGGTCTTTTGTGTAAGCCAGGTTTCTGAGAAGCACATTAAACTGCACTCTCTAAATGTCCGGTCGTTCCTCACAAGGGCAGCCAGCTCATCTGTCTTGTTGGTTAGACAGTTAACGTTCCCCATAACTATCGACGGAACACAGGGCTTGTACTTCCACCGCTTAGCCTAGCTTTTACCTTGGCTCTGGCTCTGCATCCTCTGTACTTCCGTCTCAGCTCCTCAGGTATGGGGTGAACGATGCCGGCTTGTCCCATTGTTCGGAGTGAGAGCAGCTTCTCCCTTGAATAACCAAGTTTACCGCTGCTATATTCCTGAAAAGAAGTAAGAGTATCCATAGGATATACAATGTTCTACACCGTAAGTGTATTAAAAAAAGAAAGGTTAGCAAAAATACCGATAAAATATTTAAAACGACAGGGACGGAGCTACTGGATATGCGGCCACTTGCGTCGGCGCCGGAAGTCGTTTTAGTCCCTATAGCTATAGCTATAAAAACATAGCCTAGCTTATAAAGTACATGATACAGATAAAAAGGGTAAAAAGAAAACAGTTCAGTTATAAATACAGCAAAAGTGGCCTCTAACAGAAAGGCTTGTCATAAATGTCAAATAGTGTAACCGGTTACACCATTTGACATTTCCACTTCAACTCAAATTTGACAGGCATTATCATTGAGACCTATGTAAGCCCATTTCCTGGTGTGAACATTTCAAATCAAATTTTCGAAGTGAATACAAATTTTTATAATTATCATAAATTGTTAATGTTTTTCTGAGGTCATACCATTTGACATACCTGACCACGCCCTTAAAATGTCAAATTATCTCATGTTTAAAAGAGAGTTGCTAAACATGGCGTGCAGCAGTTAGGACCATCAGGGGTTCTTCTTTGTGATATCACTTCTTGTCACATGATATAATGAATATATTAACAAAATGGCTCCTTCAATGGTGGTTACACCATGTTGACAATTTGGTACTTGACGGGGTGACACGATTTCCCTAAAATAATTATAATAATAAGAACAATGATGTTCCACTACTTTTATTTACTATTGAACAGTTCTATTGTAAGATTATGCCAGGCTAGTTCATAGGGTGTTATATGAAAATTGAACCTTTTTAAATCAAGTTTAATTCTTTGGTACGAAGTTTCAACGGTTACACCACTTTGACATTTTGGCCTAAATACCCCAAATATTCTCTAAAAATGTATAATAAATATACATTTTAGACTAGGTCCTCAAAACAAAGGATGAAAGCATGTCATCTGTGCATTTATTTTTAGATTTTAAGCCTTTAAAAGTTAACTAAACCTTATGGACACAAAAAAATGAGTCATCATGAGTCAAACCACTGCGAAGCCTGATCAGAGAATTGAAATTTAGAAAGTTTGGATAGCAACACATTGTGGTTAACAGTGTTGAAGGCTTTTTTCAAGTCTAGGAAAACTGCTCCCACAACATGTCCCTTAACCAGAAAGAATTTTATTTTCTCAATAAGGTAACAGTTTGCAGTCTCAGTAGAATGTTTGGGTCTAAACCCGAATTGTTGTTGATGCAGCAAGTGGTTTGTCTCAAGATGTAGTATGAGTTGCTCTGCTACAACTTTTTCTAATATCTTGGACACAACTGGGAGAATGGCAATGGGTCTATAATTACATGTCAAGTCTGGCTTAAGTAATTGAGTTCTATGATATTTTATCAGTTCACCATCCAAATCATGAATATCCCTAGTCTTTGAGTTGTTCAGGTTATTCATGATCTTACTGACTTTTTCGAAAGTTACTTCTTTGATGTAAAATCCATTTTGAGTTTTCTGACTGAGTGTGTCTGGTCTTAACTCGACAGATTTTAAGTTTTTGGATAGTTCCTAAACTGATTCTATAAAGAAAGCATTAAACTCACTTTCAACTGATGCGTTGTCTGAAATAAATTTGTTGTTTATCGTTAAACCCTTAATTCTATGATGTTTTGAGGCATTGGAGTTGGTTAAAGTGTTAATGTGCTTCCACAGTGCAGAGCTATTTCCTATGGACTCTTCAATAAGCTTTGAAAAATAATTCATTTTAGCCCTGCGTTCAGCTACAACTTTGTTTCTTAAGCCAGTATAAATTAAATGATCAGTGTTAGTTTTAGAGATAAGACATTTTTTAAGGGCAAAGTCACGTCTTTTCATTAATTGCCAAAGGTCTTGACTAAACCATGGGAGCGAGTTTCTTCTTGGTCTGCTCTGCCATGTTTTAGTGTGTTTGTCAATTAATCCAGTGATAGCTGTTGTAAAATTATCACAGCATTTGTCCACGTTGTGTGTTTCTGTTACTGTGGACCAGTCCATTTGCATCAAGTCCCATTCAAATTCTGCCCTTTTCTGTTTTGGAATGCCTGATTAATGGATTTAGTGTCCTTTTTTATATAATGAACCATTCTTTTCTTAGTCAGCTTCCTAACCACTAGTGTCAAATTATGATCTGATAGGCCTGTGACCAGATTGTAAATTCTAGTTATTCTTTCTGTCTTGTTTGTGAAAACAAGGTCAATTAGAGTTTTACTTGTCTTCGTTATTCTAGTAGGTTTATCTATTATTTGGTTATAATTACATTTTTTAGCCAGTGCTTTCAGTTTTCGTTCAGCAACTTTATCCATCCAGTTTATATTGTAGTCCCCAAGCAAAATTGATTCAGAGGAGCAATTCGATATTCGATATTATGAGCAGTTTTTTCAGTTCATCATAAAAACTTGCATCATGTGAAGGCGGGTTATACAAAACAATTACATTAAAATTCATTTTTGGTGAGAGAGTAATATTCACCCCCAGGCATTCAAGATTACAGTCGAGCTGTATTTCTGTACATCTAAAATTATCTTGAATGTATATCAGAACCCCCCCTCCTCTCCCCGATAATCTGTCTTTCCTAAAGCAAGTGTATCCTGGAATGTTTACGAGGTTGGATGGTATGTCACTTCGAAGCCAGCTCTCAGTGAGACATAAAAAGTCCAAGTTTGAGTCCACAAGCAGGTTCTGTATTTGGTCTATTTTGGGCAGTAAGCTTCTAATATTAAGGTGACCACCAAAAATACCTTTAGGTTTACATACACTGTCCCAGACCACCTTAGCATGATTCACAGTTTGAAAACACAGATGCTGATGTTGTTTTATCACGGTGCAGTTCAATTGAGTTCCATTATGGACTCTAGCAGATCTCAGAGCAGTTTGTGACAGCGTTGTGACAGCGTTGTGACAGCGTTGGTCCAGCGTAAACAAGAAGTGAGTTTGTCTTATCAGCAGACACGGTGGCCTCTCACCCTCTGTCTCTGTCTCTGTGTCTGTGTTTACAGGTGTTAGAACTCACCCCGTGCCCATCTGTATTGATCCGCGCGCTGGACCGCTCCGCGTTGGCCACTGCGCCACACGTCATAGTTACTGGCATCCCCCCTCAGAGCCGAACCCTGCGTCCGAACATCCCCGGAGCAAGGCTGTCAGGAGCCGAATCCTCAGCCCCCCCGAGGCCAGTGTTAGCAGGTGTATTTATGTTGTTGCTCATAGAGGGCGGTTTGAGAAGTGAATTCACAATAGATACGATCGAAATTTCCCCCGCTGGATCAGCTACCAGGGGTGAGAAAGGCTCCACTGGAAAGGCAGGTGTATTATCCAAAGTGCTAGTCAGCTGTAGAGTTGGGCCTGGATTTAAGTGCACATCTCTGGCAAGTAGAAGAAGAGTAAACAAACTCTGAGCAGCTCTCCAGCCCGCGTCTGGTGGCTGTGTGGCTCGCCCCGAACTCGCTGCTGCATGTCAGCCGCCGTGGTGGAAAAGGGAGGCGATAGCCATTTGGCCATGACCAGAAAAATTAATCCGTGGTTTGATGGATAATAATCCCATTGGATCTATGATGCAACTTCGGGCTTTGAGGCTGAGTTTTGCGATCAGGTCTTCCGCATGGTCACAGGTGTACACCAGAGGAAGCAGCAACAGTAGGCCACAGAGCAGGTACGTGTAAACTTTACCGCCTTTGTGTTTATACACGCTGGGTTGTTTTGGAGGAGGCTTAGAATTATTGCTTAGCTGATAGAGATGCTTGATCAGTTGGTAAATTAAAGGAGGAAAGAAGAAAGTCAGGAAGGCTAAGGTTAGGAGATGAGTGGAGCCTATCACACCGCTCACTCCTGTCGCCATCTTCCTGATCCGCACTTCTGAGAACATGAACTATCAGAACATGAGGACATAAACCATCAGGACATGAGAACATGAACCATCAGGACATGAAACATCAAGGCATGAGAACATGAACCATCAGGAAATGAGAACATGAACCATCAGGACATGAACCATCAGGGCATGAGAACATGAACCATCAGGACATGAGAACATGAGAACATCAGGACATGAGAACATGAACCATCAGGACATGAGAACATCAGGACATGAAACATCAGGACATGAGGATATAAGACCATCAGGACATTAAGACATGAGAACATCAGGACATGAACCATCAGGACATGAGAAAATGAGAACATAAGTACATGAGGACATGAACCACCAGGACATGAGAACATGAACCATCAGGACATGAGGACATCAGAACATCAGGACATGAGCACATCAGAACATCAGGACATGAGCACATCAGAACATCAGGACATGAGGACATGAACCATCAGGACATGAGGACATGAACCATCAGGACATGAGAACATGGGGACATGAGAACATTAGGACATGAGGACATAAACCATCAGGACATGAACCATCAGGACAACAGGACATGAGGACATGAACCATCAGGACATGAGCACATGGGGACATGAGAACATCAGGACATGAGGACATGAACCATCAGGACATGAGAACAAGAACCATTAGGACATGAGAACATGAACCATCAGGACATGAGAACATGAGAACATCAGGACATGAACAATCAGGACATGAGAACATGAGGACATGAACCATCAGGACATGAGAACAACAGGACCTGAGGACATGAACCATCAAGACATGAGAACATGAGAACCATCAGGACATTAGAATATGAACCATCAAGACATAAGAACATGAAGCATCAGGACATGAACACATGAGGACATGAACACATGAGAAGGTGTAGAAAAGGATCAGTTGAGTTGTATTCCTTTAAGTTCATCCTTATTCTCAGCAGAAAGTTTGACTGATGGCAGACTCACCTGGTCTGTGACATCATAAACCACGATGATGCCGTGAGCTCCTCGATAATAACTTGAGGTGATGGTTCGAAACCTCTCCTGACCAGCAGTGTCCCACTGACAGAAAACAGGTAAGAAATCAATGATTTGAAAAAGGGTGTCTGAAGCAGTTTGATCCAGGAGAGGGCACTTTCAGTATTACTTTGCTTACACTCAATTTCCATTTATGAAGCTTTATTGGCATGAATTAACGATACTTGCCAAAGCGTCAACACAATTTAAAACAATAACAACAGTGATCAATGATGAAGCATTAGTAACAATTACATACAACAACAAATAAACAGGAGGGGGGAAAAGTGTGTGTGTTTGTGTGCAACCCAGGTTAATTAAGTTCAATTTGATATTAGCCCTCTATATTTTTTCTTTGAGAGGGGAGTGACCTCAGTGAACCTCCATAATTTATGATTAATTGGTTTTCATTTTATTTTGTATTTATTTATTTCCCTATTTTATTTTCCTTAACATTCCATAATCTCACCTGAACGCCGCTAAAATCTATCAACCAATTAGAGCTCATCCCACTTATCATAAACATCCGGTTCACAAGGTCACTTCCCCTCCCTCATCTCATCGCATGTTGCAGAGACAGAATTGTTTGGTTGCCCAAGACGGGACAACGAATGTATGATTTACACAGCGGTGAGTTGTATATTGTGTATAATGTTAGATGAGTGATAAATGTCGTTGGTTGTTTTCTCCTGTGGGAATCGCGGGAGAAATTTTTATGCCGAATCCCCTTGGGAAAACCCCTAATTTAAGCCACGGCCGTGTACGGGGCCTTGTCAATGAAAAACTTGGCATGTATTTCTTTTTTATTGATTACACCGCAGGATTTCAAAAGGTAATCCCATGGTTAATCCCAGTTTGTAGAAATATAAATAGATGATTGATTAATTCCATCCAATTGGATATAGCCTAAATTTAAAGGTATATTTATGTTGTGTGAAGTTTAAGTAATGGGTTTTTCAATGAGATCCGATAATGAATATTTCAATGAATGCACAATGAATTGAATCACTGTTCATGACTTTTTGTTTTATATAGGTCAGGTTTTTTGTGTATTAAACTTACACCGTGGAGATGGCGAGCTAAAACCTACAAGTTCTACCCTGCTACAAGTGTAGGATTTAAAAAGACATTCAAACACGGAATGAAAGACATTGACATTTTTTTTTTGTTTTTTGATGGACCCAAGAAGAGTTTTTTGATTAAGAGGATATTTATGTTGGTTGTTTGAACTTATTGTTTGTTATATTGGAAGTATGTTTTATGTGAAATACAATAATTATTATTTAAATTTACCTGTGTTTGGATTTAAATTAATTAATTAATTTAAATTTGACTTACAATTTAAAAAAAATTAGCCCACATGCTACGTGTGTGTGTGTGTGTGTGTGTGTGTGTGTGTGTGTGTGTGTGGGTTGGGGTCCGTACTCACAATCTGAAGCTTGATGGTCTTTCCGTCCAGCTCAATGGTGCGGATCTTGAAGTCGACTCCGATGGTGCTGATGTAGCTCTCTGTGTAAGTGTCGTCCTGCAGGGAACATCAGGGAGGACATTTACAGAGAGAACATGTCAGAAGAACATTTACAGAGAGAACATGTCAGAGGAACATTTACAGAGAGAATGTGTGTAAGAAGAACATTTACAGAGAAAACGTGTCAGAGGAACATTTACAGAGAGAACGTGTCAGAGGAACATTTACAGAGAGAACATGTCAGGGGAACATGTGTCAGGGGAACATTTACAGAGAGAATGTGTCAGAGGAACATTTACAGGGAGATCGGTGTAAGGGAACATTTACAGAGAGAATGTGTGTCAGAGGAACATTTACAGAGAGAACGTGTCAGAGGAACATATACAGAGAGAACATGTCAGGGGAATTTTTACAGAGAGAACGTGTCAGAGGAACATTCAGAGAGAGAACATGTCAGAGGAACATTTACAGAGAGAATGTGTCAGAGGAACCGACCATACGTTCTCATCAGAATATATAACAGTCATCTTGTTTTAGAGGACAGTGTGTGGCCGTGCAAAGACCCATTGTCTTTTAATTGACCTGCCCTAATGTTCTCAGTAGAACCCTCACATATAGTCATAATTCAACATGTTACTCACTGCAAAGCGTAGCAGCAGACAGGACTTTCCCACTCCAGAGTCTCCGATGAGCAGGAGCTTGAACAGATAATCACTGAGGGAGAACAATCAGAAGATGGAACGTTTAGAACATAACTGTTTGATAGACTCATGAAATATATTTGTATCCCCGTCTATCAGTGCTCTCACTTGGTAAAAGATAACATTGGTTAGTTGAACACAGAACGTGCACAAAGCTGAAGAGGGTCAGATCTCTAGTCAGGTATCAGCCGATATTAGCATATCAGCATCGGCTCATTTTACCTCCGATACGTGCCGATATTCAACAATTCTACAATTCACTTAACAGACACTTTTATCCAAAGCGACGTACATCAGAGAGTAAGTACAACACAAGCAAGGATCTAGAAAAAAGGGAACAATGTCAGTAAGAGCAAACGATCAGCTTTGAGTCCGATTGGACACACAGGTGCTGACAGGAAGTGACCAGAGGCAAAGCACAACATTGAGGGCAGTTCTTGAGAGCTCTAATCAGTATAGAAACCATCTTTTAAGTCGTCATTATCAAACAAAAACCATCGTACCCAGGGACTCTGGGTCGATACAACGACGTTTCTTCAACCCGAGTTTATTTTTTTGATTTCATGCAAGTAAAATTTACTTTTTCAATGCACTGTCGTTATTCTGGTCGACCAGGACGCGTCACAGGTATGGAGAGAGGGTACAGTGTGTTTAGCGTTCACACGTCACTGGTAGGGAAGGGGAGGTTACGGTAACCATGGTAAGACGTTTAACATCGTTTCCGGTCTCACAGTGTCCCTTGGCGTCAGTTAAAATCGCTACTCTTTAACGTTACATTTAACGTCATAAACATCACACTCTTGCTGTCTCGTGCCACAGCCGACACGTTGAGGCACGCGCGGGGAGTCAGCTGACGGTGAGTCGGGCTCGTGCGCTCCACTCCCTGTTAGCTTTAGCATCACTGACCCAGTATTAGCATTAAATAGTATGATACTCACTACTCAGGATTCATGTTTCTCTCGATGGTTCTCCGGTCAGGATGACGCACTTTGAAGACGTATCACCGTCTCCGTTAACACCCGCTGCTCGTGCCGGTGTTTTTATTTCTTATTTTCTTCACATAAGTTGGAATAAACCGGACATTTTTCCGTTTTTCTCCCGTTATTCTTTTCATTAGCTTCCACACCTCTGTGTCCGCTGTTGGAGACAGCGTCAACTGCTCACTGCGCAGCTGCGGAAGTGACGTCAAGGGGCGTGTCACGATTCAGTGTAGAACTACATCAGGCTGGGAATTGTTGTTCACTATTGAAAAATAAATAAATAATAATAATAAATTAAGAGCGATGTACTTTAAACAAATCAGTCCTTCCAGTCTTGTCTTTTTTCATTTTCATATTTTATTTTTGTAAACAAACTTTTACGTGAACACATCTGAAATCTTACAGTCACAGAAATAAAACTAAAGAGAATTAAAGTCCCCATGAAATCAGCGCTCCTGGATTAAATGTTCATATAAATGTGTTATGTCCCGCCTTCTATCTTGTGATTGGTTCTTTCTTTCAGTTTGAAATACATCATGACAGTTAGATACTCTCACTTTATAAACATCCACACACAGTCCGCCCTGAGTTTTATAACATGTTATTTTATTCATCATTATCATCCTTGATGTACTTCAGGTATCCGTCCTCTACCTCCACATCCTCCTCTCTGACTGCAGCTCCGACAGGTGCACACAGGTAGACATTCCCCCACCTCTCGTCTGTGTGAGGAGCAGCAGCTGCAGCCTCCAGCCCCAGGTTGAGGTAGTTCACCTCCTCACTCGCCTCCAGCTCGGGCAGCTCTGATAGAAACCCTCTCAGAGTCTGAACCAGCTCCTTAAAGTCCGGCCTGATGGTCGCATCTTCATCCCAGCATCTCCTCATCACCTCATACCTGTGTTAGAGGGAGGAGGAGGGAGGAGACAGAGAGAGGGAGAGGGAGGGAGACAGAGGGAGGGAGAGGGAGGGAGGAAGAGGAGGGAGGAGGAAGGAGACAGAGGGAGGGAGAGGGAGGGAGGAAGAGGAGGAAGGAGACAGAGGGAGAGGGAGGGAGGAGGAGGAGGAAGAAGACAGAGGGAGGGTGAGGGAGGGAGGAAGAGGAGGAAGGAGGAAGGAGACAGAGGAAGGGAGAGGGAGGGAGGAAGAGGAGGAAGGAGACAGAGGGAGGGAGAGGGAGGGAGGACGAGGAGGGGTAGGAAGGAGACAGAGGGAGGGAGAGGGAGGAGGGAGGAGACAGAAGGATGGTGAGGGAGGGAGGAAGAGGAGGGGGAGGAAGGAGACAGAGGGAGGGAGAGGGAGGAGGGAGGAGACAGAGGCAGGGGGAGAGGGAGGGAGGAAGAGGAGGGGGAGGAAGGAGACAGGGAGGAAGGGAGGAAGAGAAGGGAGGAGGAAAGAGACAGAGAGATGAAGGGAGGAATAGGAGGGAGGAGGAAATACACAGAGGGAGGAAGGAGACAGAGAGAAAGAGAGGGAGAAGGAAGAGACAGTGAGTTGGAGGAGGAAGGAGACAACGGGAGGAGACAGGTGGAGGAGGAAGAGGAGGGAGGTATGAATAAATATCCTGTGTCAGAGGACTCATGCAGATTAAAAAAATTTAGTGAGAAAGTCTGAAAGTGTCCAGCAGAGGGCAGAGTTATTAGAGCCAGAATAAAATATTAAATATGATAAATGATGAAATATAATAATAAAACAAAGAGCATGATAACTGATCATACTCACAGTCTGTGGTCACACTCCTCAGGTGGTTTCAGTCTGAATCCAGACCGCAGTAGATCCAGCAGCTCGTGGTTATGGACTCCAGGATATGGAGTTCTCCCCCTGGACAAAATCTCCCACATCGTCACCCCGAACGACCACTGAGGAAATGCCATAAAATAAAGTTTCTATTACATGCCACATTTTACAAAGAAAAGATTACAAATCAGACTTCAGGTGTATTATCAGGTGTATAATATTTTATCTCTGTTTTTGAGATGTCCCCGAACTCTTGCTGGCATAGACGGACTCTGACGGATGGTGTGTTTTACAGAGTGTCCCTGAACTCACCATTTGGCTCTTTTGTTGGCATAGACAGACTCTGACGGACGATGTGTTTTACAGTGTCCCTGAACTCACCACATCGCTCTTGCTGGTGTAGATGGACTCTGACAGACTTTCCATTGACATCCATTTGATCGGTACTCTGATGGCCGCTCTCTGACGGTAGTAATTGCTGCTGTAGATTCTCTTTGACAGTCCGAAGTCAGCAACACACACACGCAGGTCATCACCCAGCCTGTGGATCACACACAGACACACACACAGACACACAGACACACACACAGACACACACACACACACACACACACACACACACACACACACAGACACACAAACACACAGACACAAACACACAGACACACACACACACACACACACACACACACACACACACACACACACACACACACGCACACATACACACACACACACACACACACACACACACACACACACACAGGTCTTTATTGATCTGTATGCAGCTGCCCCACTGACAGGAGCAGAGTTTGAATACTAATATCTGCAAACAGTGAAACAGGTTTTTTAATGAACAATGAGTCCTTGATTCCATCTCCCCTCCCCCTCAGAGACCCCCATTGGGTGGACTCACATGCAGTTTCGAGCTGCGAGGTCTCTGTGCAGGAAGCCCTGTGAGCTCAGATAGTCCATCCCTGCAGCGATATCGACCATGAAGCGAAGAAGACTCTGAAGAGGAACAAACTGACGAGACGGAGGAGATTTATTAGAATTTTTAGCAGTGATGTCATTTATTACAGAAAAGATCTGACCTTTGACCTTCAGACAGGATGAACACAGAGAAGTGTGAATTGATTTCTTTACACTGTAATAAAAGACAGAAAAGCAACGACAGGAAGGTACTAATAAAAGTCTGTTTACATATAAGAGTGCAGGAGTTTCTCCTACACATCTGTCTCATGAAATACTTTATATCCCAGCAACCATTGTTCTGTAAGAGTCAGTGTTTCTTTGTTTTTCTTTGTGCGTGTTGTTCAAATAGTTTTTACATGATGTGTGAATAGTACCATTTGGACATTTCCGTAACGTGTAGCGATGAGGAAACTCCGCAGGTCTCCATGTTTCATGAAGGGCAGAATGACCAGAGGGACGGGAAGAAGAGAGTCCTGCTCCCTCTGCACAGCCACCCCTACAGGACAAAACATGTCACGACTTTAAACAGCAACCCCTGCTGGACAACACATGTTATGTCTTAAAACAGCAACCCCTGCAGGACAACACGTGTTATGTCTTAAAACAGCGGCCCCCTGCTGGACAATACATGTAATGTTTTAAAACAGCGGCCCCCTGCTGGACAACACATGTTATAAGTAAGGTCTTTTACCTGCTTTTTGTAACGTAACAATGAGTATGGTCTTTTTACCTGCTCGTTTGTAATGTTTAAAGACAAAGAGTAAGGTATTTTACCTGCTTTTTGTAAAGTGTCTCGAGATAACACTTGTTATGAGTTGACGCTATACAAATAAAAATTGATTGATTGATTGATTGAACGCATGTTATGTCTTAAAACAGTGACCCCTGCTGGACAACACATGTTATGTCTTAAAACAGCGACCCCTGCTGGACAACACATGTTATGTCTTAAGACAGTGTCCCCTGCTGGACAACACAGCATTAAAGAGCGGCCCCCTGCTGGCCTAAAAATGTCAGAGGTCTTCTCACCGAGGAGTCTGACGACATTTTCATGATCAAAGTTTTGCATAATCTCGGCCTCTCTCAGAAACTCATGCAGGTCAGCCAGATTGTGGATCCCCGCTAAACACAAAGAGGAAACATTCATTATTATTATTATTATGATATGATTTCAGTAATAATGAATTAACATGATTAACTAAAGCTTTCTGATGAGATACAGTGGACTGACCTCTCATTGTTTTCACTGCAACCTTCATGTTCACACCTTCACTTGGACTGAAGAGTCCTTCAAAGACTGAACCGAACTCTCCTGAGCAACACAGAGACCGGACGTTTGCATTTTAATTCATTCATTAATGAATGAAAAAGATTAATCAAGTTAATTAAGGAAGCCTAACGATCTAACCTCGGCCCAGCTCTTTGCCAAGAGTGACTTTCTGTCTGTCCACAAGAAATTTCTTCAGCCTGTCGTTGAAACCTTCCAACAGCTCTGCCCCTCCCCCGCCCGCTGCAACACATGATACGTTATGAACCTTTAATGACACAATAATTATTCAATCTTAAATTACTGTAATATTAAAATATGTTTTATACGTTATTTATATTAAACTGACTTTGTGTCGGGGGGGCAGATTCAACCTCTTGAGGACATCGGTAAGAAGTTTCAGCATTCATCGGAAAGAAATGACCATCGTGCTCGGATCTGCAGAGAAAACGTTAAAATATTTTATTAATAAATTCATCAAATAAAATCAAGTTAAAGCTGTAAACAGTCAGTTTATGATTTATCAATAAATATCTACATTCATCACCAGCTGTTTTATAGCTGAGTGTGTGTTTCAATATGATGTATAATAAAATATATGATGGGGTTTTATAAACTATTCTTATATTATAGTTTATATTTATACATATTATGAAATAATATAATCTCAGATATGGGGATCAAATGTTCTGAAAACCTTGAGGAGAAACTGATGTTCATCAAATCAGCAGAAACATAAAGATCCTTCTTACCGATGTTTGTATTTTTTACGTCTTAGCAGAAGCACGATGACGGAGATCCCGGCCATCAGCAGCAGACTGAAGACTAAAAGTCCGACTGTTAACCACGAAGCGAAACGAAGGTTTGACCGTTGAGACGAACCGCTGTCTGAAGAGTTGAAGATCGGAGTCACTAAAACATTGACACCAGGAGCTTTCCCTGAAACACAAAGTATAGATATATAACAACATAGATCTGTGTATAGATATTTAATCCCAACCCTGTTAATAATAGTAATAACATAGATCTATGTTTATAGATACTATCAAACATGTATTCAGTGCATACTTACATCTATGTATAGTAAGGGTTGTGGTGGATGATACTGGCTCCCCCTGCTGGCCTGATACATGGTTCCAGGCTCTCACTGACAGTCTGTGGTCACTGTTTGGATCCAGTCCTGAGATTCTGACGGAAGTTTTGTTAAGAGCGGCCGAGTGCGGCAGGAAAACCACTTCCTGTCCACATGTCCTCCACTGACCTCCAACCTCGACTTCCTCCTCACAGGTGATGTTATACATCACTTCCTGTCTGCCTCCCCAGTCATGAGGAGGGTCCCAGGTCAGCAGCAGCTCGGAGTCACTGTGACGAAGCATCGAAGGGTTGAGAGGAGCAGAAGGAGGCTCTGAGGAAGACAGAAACATGGCCCTGATACCAGCTTGTGATCAAGTCTACATTAAAGATTTATAGATCATAATAATATGTAACCAATATACACAGTTCATATTTAAAGCCCAGCTCTTTTTAAGTACGAGATTTAAACGTTGTTGAATCAATTTGAATTTGAATTTCATGAAAACAAAAAATGACTCAAGGTTGGTAATAATAAAAACTTTGGTCTTCATTACTTTCTACCAGCAGGGGGCCCTAAAGTTCACACTGATCAGTGTTTGATCACAAGGTTGATTTCCTGTTTCCGTGTAATAATTCATTTTTAGAATTAATAATAAATACATTTAATAAATAATAATCAGTAACAAGTTAACTCAGTCAGTGTTTCTTACTGGTGCAGCCAAGGTCAACAGGGTCAGAGGTCAGGCGGCTGAAACCTTGAACACACACACACGTCTCTGATCCCTCTTTGTGTGTCAGGCTGTTTCGGGGACAGACCCTGCATCCTCCACTTTCATTGAGTGGCTTGTAGAAGCCCTGCCCACACACTGGGGAAAAAGAAAATGTGTTTTAAGGGTTAGTTTGGGTTTACATTGTGTCATTACAGTTTTATAGTTCAGTGGGAAATTGTGATTTTCAATCAAATTCTCGTTCTCAAGAACAGAAAGTTTTTTTTGTCACCTTTACAACCAATAAAGCTCAATAATGTTTCTGATCAGAACACTGAAATCCCATGTGTTGAAAAATCCACAAACTGAATTTATAAAACTGAGATTAAAAAAAATGTGAGAGGAAGAGGATGATGGGAAAGAGGAAGTGAAAGTCTTTTTTTTTGTTTTAAAGATGGAAAGAACATGTCATCAATATTATTTCTGTTCCGAACACATGACTCATTCTAAAACTGTGAGCTGTTAAGGAATTAAAGAGGTTGGCTGTGCATTTCATTATGTTAGACTTTAGTGTGATCAGACTCTGGGTAAAATATACCTTTGTTTGAATGTGTTGAAAATTATAGTCATACCTGCACAGGTGTTATTAATGACTTCGTGTCCGGGCTTACAGGTACAGCCCCCGTGTAGAGGACCCCAGACTCCTCCCACAGTACATTCTCTAACAGGGGGAGAAACCTCCACTGCCCCCGTCACACAAGAGCCAATCACTGGACCAGACCCTGACCCCTTCCCTTTAAACCTGACCAGGTGTTCTGTGATGTCAGAGCACTTCTTGTAGTACAGTCTGATGGAAGTAATCAGCAGACATGTTCCTGAGTATGAGAAGCCAATGTGGAAGCCTCTGCAGTTGACTGGACCCAGATTCAGAGCCCTGCTGAGGTTCAGGTGGGTCAGGACTTCCTGTGGATGGACCGTATCAGGGAACGGACTTGAGGTCTGCAGGTCCATGGCTGACCTGCCACTTTTAAACCCTGTGACAGGTGTGTCAGAGTCAAACAGGTGGATACGTAGAGGACTCCGCTGACCTGACGGTTCCTCTTCCTGTGTAAATAAAACATCCATCAGCAGGATGTGAGCGTCTTTACGTTCCATCCACCGACTCAAAACTGTCCTCAAAACGCGTCTTCCACATGCCTGAAGAACCGGAACCTGAGTCTCTGTTTGAACTCTGAGCGCAACCTCGTCCCACTGAAATGAAGAGAGAGACAGAGATCAGACAGGAGCTGCAGCAGTTTACAGATATACACATTCATATATCTGTGTGTTTATTGATCTGTACTTTTATATCTGATTAGACCAAGCAGCTGTCTTTACAAACTGCAAAGATTCAAACTCACCTCTCTGGCAGGTTCAGACTTCCAGCTCAGTGTCGTCTCTTTGTCAGAATGAAAAAGCTCTGAGAAAAAGAGCAAACTTCATAATCAATGATCAATCACCAGTCAACCCAAAGCAGCCAACGAGCATCACTGACACTGCATCATGATGGGAAGTATGCATGTATTGATGTAGGCTCCAGTAGCAGTTTAACTCAGAAAGGTCCTAACTCCTAAGTCGGTTTTAACTAGGGCCAGGGCGGTAACCAGGGTTTAGAAAATAGTGAGGTCGAGACACTGAAGGCCAAATTGTGTTAGCTGGTGACTTTAATGAAGTTGTCTATCCATTTTTGGACAGGAGTTCATGCAGAGCTCTTCTCCTGACTAAGGAGAGGGACACTTTGCATATGTTGAGTAGTGATGTAGGACTAACAGACATATGGAGTTTAACTAATCAACCTATGTGAGACTATACCTTTTTCTCACACTGTCACAAAATGTACTCAAGGATAGACTTTTTTCTAATAAGTTCTTTAACAGATAACGTAGCTAACTGTGTTGTACATGCAATAACTATCTCAGACCACGCACTAGTTGAATAACTTGTTAATGTGAACTTAAATACTGAGAAAAGAGGCACTTAGATCCAATCTTTAAACTCAAAAAATGAAGCTGTTATCTCACTGATTCCTAAATCAGGTAGAGATGCAGTAGATCCTTTCAATTTTAGACCTATTAACTTGCTAAGTCTTGATTGGAAAATCTTGACAAAAATATTGGCCACACGCCTGCAGTTGGTGTTATGGAACATCATCCACCTCAACTTAGTGGGATTTATGAAGAATAGGACCTCAACAGACAATGTTAGACTATTATTACATTTAATGTGGCTGAGTCAATTTGAAAATACACCAATCACGGCTGTTTCTCTAGAAAGCCTTTGATAAGGTGGAATGGCAATTTTAATTTTCCACCTTGTCTCATTTTGGCTTTAACTCCAATTATGAATTGGGTCTAAATGTTGTATAAAGATCCTAAAGCGGCAGTAATGACAAACAGGGTGGTGTCCCCCTTTTTAAGCTGGCCAGAGGTACACGCCAAGGGTGTCCTCTGAGTCCGTTATTGTTAATCATCTTTTTAGACATATTTTCGGTATCTATTAGGGCACACCCTGGTATAAAAGGGGTTAAGGGTGGAGACACAGAGCATAAACTCCTACTTTATGCAGATGATATTTTAGCCGTTGTGTCCGACCCTTTGTCATCCATACCAAATAATCCTTTTAAATGTTTTCAGGTTACACTGTTAAATGGAATAAGTCGGAGTCAATGCCACTTTCTAATTCATGTCTAACATTTATAGTAGAGAAGTTTAACTTCAAGTGGGTTTGAATGGGATTGAAATACCTTGGCATTAAACTTGCTCAGGACACAGGAGACATAGTTATGTTCAATTTTAACCCATTACTCCAAAAAATGAAGCCCAACCTTGATAAGTGGGAGTAAATCAAACTCACATTGTGGGGAAAAGTTAACATAATAAAAATGGTAATTGCACCACAGTTTAATTATATTAGTATGATGTTGCCCGTCAAAATACCATCTAAGATTTTTAAGCAGTATGATGATACTGTAAAGACTTTTCTATGGAGTGGGAAAAGGCCAAGAATTAAACTGAGAAAGTTATGTGCACATAAGGAGAAGGGAAGGATGGGCCTCCCCGACCCAAGATTATACCATTTATTTTTCAGTGCGTCCAAAATAGCATAATATTGGAGTGCAACAGAAGTAAAAATAGCTTGGATGGATATTGAAAATAAGCTTTGCTCACCATTCAAACCTTTAGAGATGTTTTCTCAAAAAGTGTTTAATATCACAAACCCCCTTCTGCACTCAAGAGATGTTTGGAGGTTTAAGCACTATTAATGACTTATTGAGGATGGTGTGTTCCTGTTGTATAATAATCTTATGGAGAGATTTAACCTGGTGGGCAAAGGCAATTTCTGGAAGTATTTGCAGATAAGGACTTGCATTATGTCTAGACAGTACAATGTTACAGACAATGATGTTATGAACTATATGAAACTTCAACCAGAAAAACGTAATGCCTCACAATTGAATAAGATTGTAAACTCTTCTCTGTGCAACTACTCCTTACATGTGATAACCCTCATCCCTGATAGGTTCACCATTTTATTGTATTTTTGATTCGACTTGTCTCTGCTGTGACCAGCATTATTTGTTAAAATTATTATAATTACATTAATGTCTGCTGTATTTCCTTTTCTATATTTTCATAGCCTGCTGATGTAGTTCTTTAAATTCACTGGATCTGTGTACTGACGTCTGCCTCCACGATTTGGGTAAACTAAGGGTTACTGTATCCTTAAAACTGAAGTGTTTTAATGCCATGAACCATGCCTTTGAAAAATTCAATAAAAAATTTGAATAGACGGTGTGTGCGCGTCAAGGGCAGCGAGAAACAGAGACAGTTTATGACTGTTTGTGGCTTTTTAGATTTGGGTGTAAGTATTTTCAAAAATAAAAAGCCATCTATCGCTTCATACATTCGTTGGAGACAGTGTTTTCCTCATAGCTGGTTACAGCCATGGTTATGGGCAGTCTTAATAAAGGATAGCCCTAACCCTTTAGCTTTGTCTTTTTCTTTTTCTCAATTATCTGGAGGTGATGATTTATTTATTTATTATCTTTATGTTTTATTTATTTAAAGTTTTTTATACGGTGAAACATGGACACAAAGGACAAAGCGGAGAATTTTTTTTTACAGGCATACAAATAGTCGATTGGCAAAGCAATGGCCAACCCAAGAACTTGAGAGATCTGTCATGAGAAGACTCAGAATGAAAGCAAAAGAAAAATACACACCCGCATACACACACACACGCTTACAATGCACAGGGATCATACACTACGGCACATACTAGAAGATAATAAGACACAGATGCAATAGTCATAAGTCCATTCGGACGTATACACCAACTTCGTCATTGAGGTGTCACCTTTGTGACACCTTTTAACTTTTTTATTTGTAGAATTAAAAGAAACCAAACTTTTGGATTATTCAGCTAATTGAATAATATTGTTTTTAATAAAAATAAAAATATTAAACATTTCCTTTTATTTTAAAAAACTGTGACTATTTGTTTGTCTGACTGAGTTGACAAAAGTCCTGAGCTGCAGAAAATGTTATTTTAGGAAAAATAAATAACTGCAAGGTTGGCCCGTATTTTAAAACATATTTTCTTACCATAATTATAGTGGAAAAACAATATAAACAGAAAATATAGGGGTTTGTCCCAATTCTCAAGAATGGGTGAAATATATTTAAATCTAATTATAATACATCACTGATACTCACCCTCCTCTGCCTGATGTAGTCTGTCACAGCTCGCTCCACAGACACAAATCCACAGGAGGATTAAAGTATGCATGAATTTATAAACAGCCATGTTCTAGGTTTGGTATGTTTAGAAATTATCATTAATCCATTCAAATTAGTATTAACATCCAGCTTGTCAGTCAGCTCCACAAAGTGAATGACTGATCTGAGTGTTTACGTCTAGTTGTGATTCATCTCAGAGGAATGCCGTCATTAAACTGCTCACATGACTCTTCCTCTTCTGAAGAAACCGCCTACATCTCTAAATCTGCTGAGATCCTTAATTTACTTATCACTGTTCATTTCAACAATACCATGAAATAAAAACTATCAAACAGCAATGGGAGTAATAATAATAAAAGCATTGTGTAATATCATCACCCAAGTTATCTGCACCGCCCCACGCTGTCTGACCACACCTTAGTTTTAAAGGAGGTTAAGGGGAAATGTAATATCCGGAAGCCTGCACGATGTCAGGTTTCCGTTATGCACGGGTAGGATTAGGGTAAGGGTTAGGGAAAGGGGG
>NC_089216.1:21770528-21775528 GCF_963930695.1 Labrus bergylta
CTGCTCCTCAACACCAGCAAGACGAAGGAGATCATCGTGGACTTCAGGAGAGAAAGAGGAAGCACGCACAACCCCATTCACATCAACGGGATGGCTGTTGAACATGTCTCCAGCTTCAAGTTCCTGGGGACCCACATCACAGAGGACCTCTCCTGGTCCACTAACACCTCCAGTCTGGTTAAGAAGGCTCATCAACGCCTCTTTTTCCTGAGGACACTGAGGAGACACCACCTGTCTTCAGCTGTACTGATGAACTTCTACCGCTGTGTGATCGAGAGCATCCTGACCAGCAGTGTCTCAGTCTGGTACGGAAACTGTTCTGTCGCAGACCGTAAGGCGCTACAGCGGGTGGTAAAAACCGCCCAGCGCATCACAAGGTGTCCACTTCCTGCCATTGAGGATGTCCAAAGAACACGCTGTCTGCGGCGAGCTCATGGCATCCTTAAAGACTCCTCCCACCCTGCCCACAGACTGTTTACCCTCCTGCCCTCCGGCAGGCGCTTCAGAAGCCTCCGGACCAGAACCAGCAGACTGAGGAACAGCTTTTTCCCCAGAGCTGTTTCTCTACTGAACTCTACCCCCCGAACTCTAAACTCTGTCTCTCTCTCTCTCTCCCGTTCTCTCTCCGCACCCTGCTGACCCCCCTTTCCCCTCCATATCACCTCACACCCCGAACTCTGAACTCTGTCTCTCTGTCTCTCTCCCGCTCTCTCTCCGCACCCTGCTGACCCCCCTTTCCCCTCCATATCACCTCACACCCCAAACTCTGAACTCTGTCTCTCTCTCCCTCTCTCTCTCCGCACCCTGCTGACCCCCCTTTCCCCTCCATATCACCTCACACCCATCATCCCCCCACCACTCCTCCTGGTCACACACACACATCTCTCATCCATCTGTATTATTGTATTATAGTATGTTCATAGTCTTTAAATTATCTGTAAACTTGTATAACATGCTCACTGCATCTTAATCTGTACATTATTAGTATAGCATGCTCACTGCATCTTAATCTGTATATTATTAGTATAGCATGCTCACTGCACCTTAATCTGTATATTATTAGTATAGCATGCTCACTGCATCTTAATCTGTATATTATAATCCTAAAAACACACTTATTTTGTAGCATTACTTATTTATAGCATTTATTTATATTTATTGCATCCCATTAATCCAGCCATCCAGATATACCTAATAATTCACTTTTTTTGTCTACATCTGTAAATTTTGCAATTACTGTACATAGCACAGAATTACTGTACATAGCACAGACTCTTGCACTCAATTACTGTACATAGCACAGACTCTTGCACTTTCTGCTTATTTGCACTTCTGGTGAGATGCCAAACCTCATTTCGTTACTCTATACTTGTATATGTGTAATGACAATAAAGTTGAATCTCATCTCATCTCATCTCATCTCATGTGTGTGTCTGTTTGTATGTGTGTCTGTTTGTGTTGTGTTTGTGTGTGTGTCTGTTTGTGTGTGTTTGTGTGTGTGTCTGTTTGTGTGTGTGTCTGTGTGTGTGTGTTTGTTTGTGTGTGTGTGTGTGTGTGTGTGTGTTGTGTTTGTGTGTGTGTCTGTTTGTGTGTGTGTGTCTGTGGTTGTGTGGTTGTTGTGCCTCTGCATGTTTGTGTCTGTTTGTATGTGTGTGTGTTTGTGTTGTGTTTGTGTGTATGTCTGTTTGTGTGTGATTGTGTGTGTGTCTGTTTGTGTTTTGTGTGTGTCTCTGTGTTTGTGTGTGTCTGTCTGTTTGTGTGTGTGTGTCTTTGTGTGTGTGTGTCTGTTTGTGTTGTGTGTGTGTGTGTTTGAGTGTGTGTGTGTATGTGTCTGTGTGTGTGTGTGTCTGTGTGTGTGTTAGTTAGTGTGTGTGTCTGTGTTTTGTTTCCTGTGTGTATTTGTGTTTGTGTGTGTGTTTGTGTGTGTGTGTGTGTGTTTGTGTGTGTGTGTGTCTGTTTGTGTTGTGTTTGTGTGTGTGTCTGTTTGTGTGTGTGTGTTTGTGTGTGTGTGTGTGTCTATTTGTGTTGTGTTTGTTTGTGTCTGTTTGTGTGTGTTTGTGTGTGTGTTGTGGCTCTGCATGTGTGTGTCTGTTTGTGTGTGTGTCTGTTTGTGTTGTGTTTGAGTGTGTGTGTGTGTGTGTGTGTGTGTGTGTTTCTGGTTGTGTGTGTGTATTTGTGTGTGTTTGTGTACGTGTGTGTCTGTTTGTGTTGTGTGTCTGTGTGTGTGTGTGTGTGTGTGTGTATGTGTGTGTGTCTGTTTGTGTGTTTGTGTGTGTGTGTGTGTGTGTCTGTGTGTGTGTGTGTGTGTGTGTGTGTGGTTGTATGTGTGTTTGTGTTGTGTGTGTGTGTGTGTTTGTGTGTGTGTGTGTGTGTGTGTGTGTGTGTGTGTGTGTATGTGTGTCTGTGTGTGTATGTGTGTTCTGTGTTTGTGTTGTGCCTATGCATGTGTGTGTATGTGTGTCTGTTTGTGTTGTGTGTGTGTTTGTGTGTGTGTGTGTGTGTGTCTGTGTGTGTGTGTGTGTGTGTGTGTGTGTGTTGTGCCTTTGTGTGTATGTGTGTGTGTGTGTGTGTATTGTGTGTGTGTTGTGCCTCTGCATGTGTGTGTCTGTTTGTGTGTGTGTCTATTTGTGTTGTGATTGTGTGTGTTTCTGTGTGTGTGTGAGTGTGTGTGTCTGTGTGTGTGTGTGTGTGTGTGTGTGTCTATTTGTGCTGTGATTTTGTGTGTGTCTGTTTGACTGTGTGTGTGTGTGTGTCTGTTTGTTTGTGTGTGTGTCTATTTGTGTTGTGATTGTGTGTGTGTGTGTTTGAGTGTGTGTGTGTGTGTGTGTGTGTGTGTCTGTTTGTGTGTGTGTGTGTGTCTATGTGTGTGTGTGTCTGTTTGCGTTGTGTTTGTGTCTGTGTCTGTTTGTGTGTGTGTGTCTGTGGTTGTGTGTGTGTGTCTCTGTGTGCGTCTGTGTGTGTGTGTTGTGTGTCTCTGTGTGCGTCTGTGTGTGTGTGTGTGTGTTGTGTGTGTCTGTGTGTGTGTGTGTGTGTTTGTGTGTGTGTGTTTTGTGTCTGTGTGTGTGTTGTGTGGTTGTTTTGCATCTGTATGTGTGTGTCATTTTGTATGTGTGTGTGTTTGTGTGGTGTTTGTGTGTGTGTGTGTGTGCTTGTGTGTGTGTCTGTTTGTGTATGTGTATGTGTGTTTGTGTAAGTGCTTTTTGTGTGTGTGTGTGTGTGTTGTGTGGTTGTTGTGCCTCTGCATGTCCCAGTGCCGAAACACTCCAGCCCGACAGGCCTGAACGACTACCGCCCTGTGGCACTCAAACCCATCATAATGAAGTGCTTTGAGCGACTGGTCCTAGCACACCTGAAAAACTGCCTCCCACCCACACTGGACCCATTCCAGTTTGCCTACCGCAGCAATAGGAGTACAGAGGATGCAGTCTCCACTGCGCTGCACTCTGTGCTCACTCATCTGGACAATAACAACACATACGCACGAATGTTGTTTGTTGATTTTAGCTCAGCATTCAACTCTGTCATCCCCTCCGAGTTGAACACTAAACTCGGAGACCTGGGCTTCAACTCCTCCCTCCGTCACTGGATAATGGACTTTCTGACCAACAGACTCCAGTATGTTAGGTCAGGACACACCTGCTCCACCACCATCACACTCAACACAGGCGTACCACAGGGCTGTGTGCTGAGCCCATTCCTCTACTCCCTCTTCACCCACGACTGCAGACCTGTACATGGATCCAACACCATCATCAAGTTTGCGGACGATACAGCGGTGATTGGCCTAATCAGCAACAACGATGACACGGCCTACAGGGAGGAGGTACAGCATCTGGCCGCCTGGTGTGCTGACAACAACCTGCTCCTCAACACCAGCAAGACGAAGGAGATCATCGTGGACTTCAGGAGAGAAAGAGGAAGCACGCACAACCCCATTCACATCAACGGGATGGCTGTTGAACATGTCTCCAGCTTCAAGTTCCTGGGGACCCACATCACAGAGGACCTCTCCTGGTCCACTAACACCTCCAGTCTGGTTAAGAAGGCTCATCAACGCCTCTTTTTCCTGAGGACACTGAGGAGACACCACCTGTCTTCAGCTGTACTGATGAACTTCTACCGCTGTGTGATCGAGAGCATCCTGACCAGCAGTGTCTCAGTCTGGTACGGAAACTGTTCTGTCGCAGACCGTAAGGCGCTACAGCGGGTGGTAAAAACCGCCCAGCGCATCACAAGGTGTCCACTTCCTGCCATTGAGGATGTCCAAAGAACACGCTGTCTGCGGCGAGCTCATGGCATCCTTAAAGACTCCTCCCACCCTGCCCACAGACTGTTTACCCTCCTGCCCTCCGGCAGGCGCTTCAGAAGCCTCCGGACCAGAACCAGCAGACTGAGGAACAGCTTTTTCCCCAGAGCTGTTTCTCTACTGAACTCTACCCCCCGAACTCTAAACTCTGTCTCTCTCTCTCTCTCCCGTTCTCTCTCCGCACCCTGCTGACCCCCCTTTCCCCTCCATATCACCTCACACCCCGAACTCTGAACTCTGTCTCTCTGTCTCTCTCCCGCTCTCTCTCCGCACCCTGCTGACCCCCCTTTCCCCTCCATATCACCTCACACCCCAAACTCTGAACTCTGTCTCTCTCTCCCTCTCTCTCTCCGCACCCTGCTGACCCCCCTTTCCCCTCCATATCACCTCACACCCATCATCCCCCCACCACTCCTCCTGGTCACACACACACATCTCTCATCCATCTGTATTATTGTATTATAGTATGTTCATAGTCTTTAAATTATCTGTAAACTTGTATAACATGCTCACTGCATCTTAATCTGTACATTATTAGTATAGCATGCTCACTGCATCTTAATCTGTATATTATTAGTATAGCATGCTCACTGCACCTTAATCTGTATATTATTAGTATAGCATGCTCACTGCATCTTAATCTGTATATTATAATCCTAAGAACACACTTATTTTGTAGCATTACTTATTTATA
>NC_089217.1:0-22500 GCF_963930695.1 Labrus bergylta
TTTCAGACAGAGCTGCTGCTGGGCCTCAGAAAAGTAAAGTGTCTGATGTAGAAGAGCTGTCAGTGGTCAGTGATGAGGGCCAGGTAAAGAACAGGAAACAGGGAGACAAAGAAAAGGAGATAACTGAATGTGATTTAAGTGAGAAAGAAAAAAGTTTGATCAGTGAAAGTCAGGAGGTAAGTCAGGAAAGTAATAATAGTGTGTGTGTTGATTATGTTGAAGATGAGGATATGTCTGATGAAGAGTCATTAAAGATTTCTCAGAAGAGGAAGAGTGAAAGCTTTCAGGGCAGTACTAAAGCAGTGAAGAAGGACAGAAAGACAGGAGCAGGAAGAGCAGAGAGTGACAGTGAGCTCATGTCCACACAAGAAGAAGGTCCAGTCGCTTACACCTCAGCTCACATTAAAAAGTTTCTACAGGACACCAAGGGCCTCAGGCTGCTCAATTTAGAGGATTTCTTTCCAGACCTGAAGTGTTTTGTAAGTTCAGCTCGGCCTTTAACTAGGAGCTCCAGTGCTTTTGGGGACGACGGCCTCACAGGTCAAGAGATCTTTCGTCTCAAAAAACTGATCGGGAAAGCGAAAGCACAAATCAACGATGATGATGTTTAGACTGTGTCTCATCTCTTTCCTCTTGTTGTGTTTTTATCTTGTTTCTTTTTTAAACTCCTATCTCTCAATGTGTGAATTTAAAATTGGCACCTTAAATTTAAATGGAGCGAGAGATGATGCAAAAAGAGCTGCACTATTTCAACTGATGGAGTTCAAAAAGTTAGATATTTTAATGTTTCAGGAGTCACACAGTGACTCTAAGAACGAGAGTCAGTGGAGGAAGGAGTGGCCTGGGGAGGTGATCCTCAGCCATAAGTCCACCTGTAGTGGAGGAGTTGGTTTTATTTTTTCTAGAGGCTTTCTGCCTGCTTCGTGTGAAGTAGAGGAGGTCATTGAAGGCTGTTTATTGAAAATTAGAGTGCAGTATGAAAATGTAAAAATGACTCTGATTAATGTGTATGTCCCATGTCACGCTGTGGATAGGTTGGGTGTGTTGAGTGTTTTGTGTGACACTGTTAAAAAGTGCAATACAGGGGAGTATTTATTCTTGGGGGGGGATTTTAACTGTACAGCAAACCCAGGTTTAGATAGAAACCACCAAGAGCCTCACAGCGCCTCCTCACACAGACTCAGACAGTTTTTAGAAACACACGAGCTGCTGGATGTGTGGAGGAGTTTACACCACACACACAGACAGTACACATGGAGTCACTCTAAAGACAATGTTTTATCTCTTTTATTGTTTTAAACACAACATGAATGTTTTTAAAGAGTGTCTTATTGTTCCTGTAGGCTTCACTGATCACTGTCTCGTTTATTGTTCTGTTTTTATTAAGAATGTCAGACTTCAAAGTGCGTATTGGCATTTTAACACCACACTGCTGCACGATAAAGCTTTTAAGTCTGCACTGGAGTACTTTTGGGTCACTCACAGACAGTTTAAGTCTGATTTTAAAACCATTCAGCAGTGGTGGGACTTTGGAAAAAGTCAGATTAAACAGTTGTGTCAGCAGTACACTCGCAATGTCACCAGGGACATTAGCAGATCTTTGAGAGATCTAGAGATTGAAGTGGTAGAACTACAGGGTTTAGTTGATGCCACAGGAAATCAGGGACATTTAGCTTCCCTAAAATCTAAAAAGTCGGCTTTAGCCAACCTGCTGGGCGTTAAAGCACAGGGGGCTCTGGTCAGGTCTCGGTTCCTGGATGTCACCCAGATGGATGCTCCGTCTCAGTTCTTTTTTGGTCTGGAGAAGAAAAGTGGACAGAAGAAGATCTTTCACTCTGTACGATCAAACAGTGGACAATCGATCTCAGATTCTGCTGGGATCAGAAAACATGCAGCTGGTTTTTATAAGGATCTGTACACGAGTGAGTTTGTTGATCGTCCAGAGGTGTGTGAGTCTTTCTACACTGGTCTTCCTCAAGTCAGCGCTGAAAACAACACAGAGCTTGAGGCCCAGCTGTCTCTGTCTGAACTCTATTCTGCTGTCATGAGTCTGCAGAATGGAAAAGCTCCAGGTATTGATGGCCTTCCTGTTGACTTTTATAAAGTATTTTGGAGTGTGCTGGGAGAGGATCTCCTGGAGGTTTTAAGAGACAGTTTGGAGAGGGGTCGTCTGCCTCTGAGCTGCAGGAGAGCAGTCATCACTCTGCTGCCAAAGAAAGGCGACCTTCAGGATCTAAAGAACTGGAGACCAGTGTCATTACTTTGCACAGACTACAAAATCCTGTCTAAGGTCCTGGCATCCAGACTAAGGCAGGTGATGGGGTCAATCATCCACACAGACCAGACCTACTGTGTGCCCGGCAGGCTCATCAGTGATAACATCACTCTTATTCGGCATGTTTTGGAAGTCTCTGGTTCATTGGCTGTAGACACTGGTCTGATTTCACTAGACCAGGAAAAGGCTTTTGATCGGGTTGAACACCAGTATCTATGGCGGACTCTAACCGCCTTTGGGTTCAACCCATGTTTCTTAGCTAAGATCCAGGTTTTGTACCGTGACATTGCGAGTGTGCTAAAGATCATCGGAGGCCTGAGTGCTCCTTTTAGTGTACAGAGGGGGGTGAGGCAGGGCTGCTCATTATCTGGGATGTTATATTCCTTAGCCATCGAACCCCTGCTTCACAGACTGAGGTCAGGTCTCTCTGGTGTTCGTTTTCCTGCCTCTGAAGTCAGTTTTAAATTGTCAGCATATGCTGATGACGTCATTGTTTTTGTCAACCAGCAGAGAGATATCGATGTTTTAAAAGGAACTGTGATTTTGTTTGGGTCGATATCTTCTGCCAAAGTGAACGGGCTGAAAAGTGAAGCAGTGATGGTGGGAGAGAAGCTGAGGGGTCGGCTCAGTCTGCCTGGAGGCCTCTTTTGGAAGTCAGGCGGTTTTAAATATTTGGGAGTGTTTTTGGGGAATGAAACATTTGTCAGTAAAAACTGGGAGGGTGTTTTAGAAAAAGTAAAAGGACGTCTTGATAAATGGAGGTGGCTGTTGCCAAAGATGTCTTTTAAAGGTCGTGTACTTGTGGCCAATAACCTTGTTTCCTCTGCCGTGTGGCACAGACTGACCTGTATCGACCCTCCGTCCTCTCTCCTGTGTAACATTCAAAGAGTGTTAGTTGATTTTTTTTGGGACAGGTTACACTGGATTCCTCAGAGTGTGCTCTTCCTCCCTAAAGAGGAAGGAGGACATGGACTAGTTCACCTGGCCAGCAGGGGGGCTACTCTCCGCCTGCAGTTCC
The DNA here is from genome assembly GCF_963930695.1 of Labrus bergylta. Classification (NCBI taxonomy): domain Eukaryota; kingdom Metazoa; phylum Chordata; class Actinopteri; order Labriformes; family Labridae; genus Labrus; species Labrus bergylta. The sequence goes on from NC_089217.1 coordinate 3,294, forward strand.
TCCAGAGACTACTCACTGGGCCTGCAGACCTGGTCTGGAGACCGCTGGCCTGCTGTCTTCTACAGCGGTTTGGAGAACTGGGGCTGAGCTCATCTCTGTTTTTAATGGATTTACAGCAAGTGAACATTTCCTCTGTCACTGGATTTTATCAAAGTGTTTTTAACGTGTGGAGTCTGGTGAACAGGCAGAGACAGGGACACTCCCACTCTTTGTACTGGCTGCTTAAAGAGCCGGTACTGTTTGGAGGTCGTTTTCATCTTCCTGACTGGGCTGGACCGAGCCTGTCCGGAAAGTTCTGCAGTGCCAGGATTTCCACTCTGGAGCAGGTGGTGGAGCTGACGGGACCTCAGCTGGACTGTCCTGCTGGTCTGGCTGCTCGTCTGGGGGTGAGGTCGACCAGAGTCGTTGATCAGTTGCTGAAGCACTGGAGACATCAGCTGACAGGACAAGAGATGTCTCTGATGTCGGACTATGGGGACGGTTCTCTGCTGCCCGACCAAACTGACCCGTTTCCTGAGTTCACTCTGTCTGCAGACCTGAAGGACTGTTCTGGTCCTCTACTGGCCAACGCTGCAGGAAAGACTCTTTACAAACTGATTGTTAAGACTTTGAATAAAAAGACACTGAACGCACGCAGTGACACCCCCTGGAGGACTTATTTGGGGCTAGCTCCTGAGTTTAGACCCTCCTGGGAGTCTTTGTACAAACCCCCCTTGTGTAAGAGACATGCAGACCTCCAGTGGAGAATCCTGCATGGAATCATTGCTGTGAACTCTTTTATCTCTGTTCTTAATGTGAATGTTGTTGATCAGTGTCCTTTCTGTGTGCACAGGGAGACGGTGTTTCACTGTTTTTTACAGTGCAGTCGGCTGAAACCTCTGTTTGATCTTCTGGAGAAGGTTTTTAGTGGTTTTAAAGAGTTTTTTACTAAGCAGGTTTTTATTTGTGGTTTTAAATACACTCGACAACACAAACACAAATGCCAGCTGATAAACTTTGTCCTTGGTCAGGCTAAGATGGCCGTGTATGTGAGTAGGAGGAGGAAGGTGGAGGAGCCAGACGATGTTGTTGATGTGAAGCTGTTGTTTGTACAAATGTTAAAATCCAGGTTGTTTTTGGACTTCAGCTTCTACAGAGCAAATCAGGATCTGGAGACTTTCCAGTCAGTGTGGACTCATGACAGTGTGCTGTGCTCTGTAGAGCACGATCAGTTAGTTCATGGACATGTGCTGATGTAACATCTGTTTATTTTGTGAATGTCATCTGTGAATTTTAGAAATGTATATTATTGTTGAACAGTAAGAAGACTGAAAAATAAAGGTCTGTTTAAAAATCTAAAAATCTCTCTCCCTCTCTCTCTCTCTGTCTGTCTCTCTCTGTCTCTCTCTGTCTTTCTCTGTACTCTCACTCTGACAGAGCTGAACTCTGATGGAGCTGCACGCTCACTCTGATGGAGCTGCACGCTCACTCTGATGGAGCTACACTCTCACTCTGATGGAGCTGCACTCTGATGCAGCTGCACTCTCACTCTGATGCAGCTGCACTCTCAAACTGATGGAGTTGCACTCTGATGGAGCTGCACTCTCACTCTGATGGAGCTGCACTCTGATGGAGCTGCACTTTCACACTGACGGAGCTGCACTCTCACTCTGATGGAGCTGCACTCTGATGGAGCTGCACTCTCACACTGATGGAGCTGCACTTTCACACTGACGGAGCTGCACTCTCACACTGATGGAGCTGCACTCTCACACTGATGGAGCTGCACTCTCACACTAACGGAGCTGCACTCTCACACTGATGGAGCTGCACTCTCACACTGATGGAGCTGCTCTCTCACACTGATGGAGCTGCACTTTCACACTGACGGAGCTGCACTCTCACACTGATGGAGCTGCTCTCTCACACTGATGGAGCTGCACTTTCACACTGACGGAGCTGCACTCTCACACTGATGGAGCTGCACTCTCACTCTGATGGAGCTGCACTCTGATGGAGCTGCACTCTCACTCTGACGGAGCTGCACTCTGATGGAGCTGCACTCTCACACTGATGGAGCTGCACTCTGATGGAGCTGCACTCTCACTCTGACGGAGCTGCACTCTGATGGAGCTGCACTCTCACACTGATGGAGCTGCACTCTCACTCTGATGGAGCTGCTCTCTGATGGAGCTGCACTCTCACTCTGATGGAGCTGCACTCTGATGGAGCTGCACTCTCACGCTGATGAAGCTGCACTCTCACTCTGATGGAGCTGCACTCTCACGCTGATGGAGCTGCACTCTCACGCTGATGGAGCTGCACTCTCACTCTGATGGAGCTGCTCTCTCACGCTGATGGAGCTGCACTCTGATGGAGCTGCACTCTCACTCTGATGGAGCTGCACTCTCACACTGATGGAGCTGCACTCTGATGGAGCTGCACTCTGATGGAGCTGCTCTCTCACTCTGACGGAGCTGCACTCTCACACTGATGGAGCTGCACTCTCACTCTGATGGAGCTGCTCTCTCACGCTGATGGAGCTGCACTCTCACGCTGATGGAGCTGCACTTTCACACTGACGGAGCTGCACTCTCACACTGATGGAGCTGCACTCTCACTCTGGCGGAGCTGCACTTTCACACTGATGGAGCTGCACTCTCACTCTGATGGAGCTGCTCTCTCACTCTGGAGCTGCACTTTCACGCTGATGGAGCTGCACTCCCACTCTGATGGAGCTGCACTCTCACTCTGATGGAGCTGCACTTTCACACTGATGGAGCTGCACTCTCACACTGATGGAGCTGCACTCTCACACTGATGGAGCTGCACTCTCACACTGATGGAGCTGCACTCTCACACTGATGGAGCTGCTCTCTCACTCTGATGGAGCTGCACTTTCACACTGATGGAGCTGCACTCTCACACTGATGGAGCTGCACTCTCACTCTGATGGAGCTGCACTCTCACTCTGACGGAGCTGCACTCTCACTCTGATGGAGCTGCACTCTCACTCTGACGGAGCTGCACTCTCACTCTGATGGAGCTGCACTCTCACTCTGATGGAGCTGCACTCTCACTCTGATGGAGCTGCACTCTCACACTGATGGAGCTGCACTCTCACTCTGATGGAGCTGCACTCTCACTCTGATGGAGCTGCACTCTCACTCTGACGGAGCTGCACTCTCACTCTGATGGAGCTGCACTCTCACTCTGACGGAGCTGCACTCTCACACTGATGGAGCTGCACTCTCACACTGATGGAGCTGCACTCTCACTCTGACGGAGCTGCACTCTCACTCTGATGGAGCTGCTCTCTCACACTGATGAAGCTGCTCTCTCACGCTGATGGAGCTGCACTCTGATGGAGCTGCACTCTCACTCTGATGGAGCTGCACTCTGATGGAGCTGCACTCTGATGGAGCTGCTCTCTCACTCTGACGGAGCTGCACTCTCACACTGACGGAGCTGCACTCTCACACTGATGGAGCTGCACTCTCACACTGATGGAGCTGCACTCTCACTCTGATGGAGCTGCACTCTCACTCTGGCGGAGCTGCTCTCTCACTCTGACGGAGCTGCACTCTCACTCTGATGGAGCTCCACTCTCACACTGATGGAGCTGCTCTCTCACACTGATGGAGCTGCACTCTCACTCTGACGGAGCTGCACTCTGACGGAGCTGCACTCTCACGCTGATGGAGCTGCACTGTGATGGAGCTGCACTCTCACTCTGATGGAGCTGCACTCTCACACTGATGGAGCTGCACTCTCACTCTGATGGAGCTGCACTCTCACACTGACGGAGCTGCACTCTCACACTGATGGAGCTGCACTCTCACTCTGATGGAGCTGCACTCTCACTCTGGCGGAGCTGCTCTCTCACTCTGACGGAGCTGCTCTCTCACTCTGATGGAGTTGCACTCTCACACTGATGGAGCTGCTCTCTCACTCTGATGGAGCTGCTCTCTCACGCTGACGGAGCTGCACTCTCACTCTGATGGAGCTGCACTCTGATGGAGCTGCTCTCTCACTCTGACGGAGCTGCACTCTGATGGAGCTGCTCTCTCACTCTGATGGAGCTGCACTCTGACGGAGCTGCTCTCTCACTCTGACGGAGCTGCACTCTCACTCTGATGGAGCTGCTTTCTCACACTGATGGAGCTGCTCTCTCACACTGATGGAGCTGCTCTCTCACGCTGACGGAGCTGCACTCTCACTCTGATGGAGCTGCACTCTCACACTGACGGAGCTGCTCTCTCACTCTGACGGAGCTGCTCTCTCACACTGATGGAGCTGCACTCTCACACTGATGGAGCTGCTCTCTCACTCTGACGGAGCTGCACTCTCACACTGACGGAGCTGCACTCTCACTCTGACGGAGCTGCTCTCTCACACTGATGGAGCTGCACTCTCACTCTGATGGAGCTGCTCTCTCACTCTGACGGAGCTGCTCTCTCACTCTGACGGAGCTGCACTCTCACTCTGATGGAGCTCCACTCTCACACTGATGGAGCTGCTCTCTCACACTGATGGAGCTGCACTCTCACTCTGACGGAGCTGCACTCTGATGGAGCTGCACTCTCACTCTGATGGAGCTGCACTCTCACACTGATGGAGCTGCTCTCTCACACTGATGGAGCTGCACTCTCACTCTGATGGAGCTGCTCTCTCACGCTGATGGAGCTGCACTCTCACTCTGATGGAGCTGCACTCTCACGCTGATGGAGCTGCACTGTGATGGAGCTGCACTCTCACTCTGATGGAGCTGCACTCTCACTCTGATGGAGCTGCTCTCTCACACTGATGGAGCTGCTCTCTCACTCTGACGGAGCTGCACTCTCACTCTGATGGAGCTGCACTCTCACACTGATGGAGCTGCACTCTCACTCTGACGGAGCTGCACTCTCACTCTGATGGAGCTGCACTCTCACACTGATGGAGCTGCACTCTCACGCTGATGGAGCTGCACTTTCACACTGACGGAGCTGCACTCTCACACTGATGGAGCTGCACTCTCACTCTGGCGGAGCTGCACTTTCACACTGATGGAGCTGCACTCTCACTCTGATGGAGCTGCTCTCTCACTCTGGAGCTGCACTTTCACGCTGATGGAGCTGCACTCCCACTCTGATGGAGCTGCACTCTCACTCTGATGGAGCTGCACTTTCACACTGATGGAGCTGCACTCTCACACTGATGGAGCTGCACTCCCACTCTGATGGAGCTGCACTTTCACACTGATGGAGCTGCACTCCCACTCTGATGGAGCTGCACTCTCACTCTGATGGAGCTGCACTTTCACACTGATGGAGCTGCACTCTCACACTGATGGAGCTGCACTCTCACACTGATGGAGCTGCACTCTCACACTGATGGAGCTGCTCTCTCACTCTGATGGAGCTGCACTTTCACACTGACGGAGCTGCACTCTCACACTGATGGAGCTGCACTCTCACTCTGATGGAGCTGCACTCTCACTCTGACGGAGCTGCACTCTCACACTGATGGAGCTGCACTCTCACACTGATGGAGCTACTCTCTCACACTGATGGAGCTGCACTCTCACACTGATGGAGCTGCTCTCTCACACTGATGGAGCTGCACTCTCACTCTGACGGAGCTGCACTCTGATGGAGCTGCACTCTCACTCTGACGGAGCTGCACTCTCACTCTGATGGAGCTGCTCTCTCACACTGATGAAGCTGCTCTCTCACGCTGATGGAGCTGCACTCTGATGGAGCTGCACTCTCACTCTGATGGAGCTGCACTCTGATGGAGCTGCACTCTGATGGAGCTGCTCTCTCACTCTGACGGAGCTGCACTCTCACACTGACGGAGCTGCACTCTCACTCTGATGGAGCTGCACTCTCACACTGATGGAGCTGCACTCTCACTCTGATGGAGCTGCACTCTCACTCTGGCGGAGCTGCACTCTCACTCTGACGGAGCTGCACTCTGATGGAGCTGCACTCTCACTCTGACGGAGCTGCACTCTCACTCTGATGGAGCTGCTCTCTCACACTGATGAAGCTGCTCTCTCACGCTGATGGAGCTGCACTCTGATGGAGCTGCACTCTCACTCTGATGGAGCTGCACTCTGATGGAGCTGCACTCTGATGGAGCTGCACTCTGATGGAGCTGCTCTCTCACTCTGACGGAGCTGCACTCTCACACTGACGGAGCTGCACTCTCACACTGATGGAGCTGCACTCTCACACTGATGGAGCTGCACTCTCACTCTGATGGAGCTGCACTCTCACTCTGGCGGAGCTGCTCTCTCACTCTGACGGAGCTGCTCTCTCACTCTGATGGAGTTGCACTCTCACACTGACGTGTGTGTCACCCTCTTCTGGCCATTAGAGTTGATGCAGTTTTAAGTCGCTCCTGAATTTAATTCACCTTGAAACCATCTTTTTATTCAAACCTTCCACAGTCCTCCAGCACCTAATGCTAGCTCAGCATTCCTTTCAGTCTAGTAAATACAAACAGTAAAAAAAAGTCCTTACAGTTTGGAGTGAGATGGTTGGATAGTCTTTCTGTGGAGATCTCAAGAACTCCTTTGGTATTAAACTGTTCTGTAAATGATCACTGACGAAATCAGACCAAATGCTGATTTCATTCCTGATTTTATTCCCTTCACTTCCTCATGAATGCTAACTTTATTCATACCCTGGAGACTCGTCGGTGGTTAAAATGAACACGCTGAAGGATTTGGAAGAAAAAAAACATGAAGCCAGAAAACAGATCGAAGTCTTTCCAAACTATTGTTCCGTTTTGGAGTCTGTGCCGGAGCTCATCATGAAACAGAAAAAGACGATTATGTAGATATCAGTTAGGCTGGACTGTGATGAGTCGGCTAAATCTAAAAACACACACACACTCACAGAGATCCACACACACGACAGAGTGAAGCTGCTGGCAGCTGCAGAAACACCAGTCACCATCAGAGGAGAAAGTTTGTGTAAATCAGCTTAAACAGACTTTGGCTTCATGCATCATTAATGTGAGGATAAAGAGCGCTGTGGAGCGACGGCCTGCATCATGGCTTCATATATTTATCATCCCATAGTCTGAGTCTTGGGATGTTGATGAGTGATCATGCATCCTTCCAACTCAGTTTTCCCTTGATAACACTTGTTCTCTCGTGATAACGGGTTCATTTGAACTGTTTTGTTGAAATCTCGAAAATGAACTCTTATCATGGGAAACCAACGTTTTCTTGAGGTGAATGAGTGAAAACAGCAGAAGCTGACGCGGTATTCAGAAAAAAGAGTGAAAGGAAATGTCTGGCTTTATGTCCGCTTCTGGGAGTTTCTGTTTTTTCTAAACTAAATATTCTGCTATATTCTTTCAGACTGGACTAAAGAGTTGAAGAAATGCAGATGGCCAGGGCTTGGCTCAGTGGGTGCAATGTATTCTGGTCCATGTAGTCCCTGCAGTGGAGGCTGCTGCAGCAGAAGAACTCTGCAGGTTAAGAAAACACACACTGAGAAACTGTTCCACACAATGTTTACTCCACTTCTTCTGTCAGATTTAAAAAGTGCAACCCAAGCTGAAACCTGGCAGCAAGCGTCTTACAGACTCTGCAGCTGAGAGTCAGAACTGGCTGAATGGATTATGGTAATGTGTCAGAGGCCAGGTGCATGATGGGAATGGAGATGAGTGCACCGGAGCTGGTTGGTTAGAAAATGAGGCAGATTATGGAAATATGATGGTCTGGATTTCAGGTTTCCTTCAAAGCTCAAAGACTTAGAGAGTCTTATCTCCAACAGATTAACTGTGTCTGTGTGTGTGTCTGTGTGTCCTCCTGTCTGTCTGTCTGTCTGTCCTCCTGTCTGTCTCTCTCTTGATGAAGAGACTCCTCCATCTTTGTTTTCGGGGTAATTAAATGTCTTTCTCTTTATTTTTCTGTTTCAGAGAAAACGGTCCAATCAGCATCTCTGTGTTTTCCTAAATGAGGTTTCTATTGGTTTATCTGTGATGTTGTATCTGTCACTCATCCCTCTCTGCTTCATTAACTCTCTGTTTCTCATCTTCTTCACTGTGTCTCTTTAAATGAGCTGTCAATCATCCCCCCGGCCCCCCCGAGCCACAGGTACTCCATTATAACCTGGACGTAGAACACGAGGAGGATGAGACGGCCCTCAGGTCTGTCGCTTCACTTTAACACCAACATGAGACTGAAGAACAACAACGTGCCCCTAAAGGACCCCCTTCTCATGGAACCTTATCTCCTTAAAGACTCTCCTTACGGTAGCTCTGAAGCATATAGAGACCTTACATTCCCTCAAGGACCCAATAACATCCTCAGACATGACTTGAAACTTACTCAAGGTTCACGACTATCTCCTCAAGGATGTTATGAAAACTGCAGCCTCCGCAGAAAACCCCAAAACGTCAAGGACTTCAATAAGTCCAAACAATCTTGTTTTTAGGACCCCAGAATCCTGAGAGGGAAACTGAGTCTCCTGAAGGACCTTTGCATGTTTTTTAATGTTTGCTTCAACCTTTCCAAGGAATCCTTTTTCCTCCAGGACTTGTAGCTTGTAGCTGCAGCCAGCAGATGGCGCCAAATCCCCATAAATCAGCCTGCTTCTTTTATCAGAGTGAGACCTCCGACTAGGAGAAGATCTGTGTCTGTAGACGTGACCTCTGACCTTCTGTCTGACAGTAACAAAGCTGAAAATGTTTTTTAATTCATTAATGTGACATTGATGCAGAGTTTGAAGCATTGAGAAGGTTTTGAAAGTCCTTGAAGATTTGGTGTCTCCTTGAAGAGACGGTCTGATGAGGATCAACGAAAACCCCTGACCCTGTTCACATGAAGGATGATAGACTTCTGGATTCTTGTCTGTTCATGCAGAGACTCTGTGATATTTATGATAACGTCATCGGGACCCTCCTCCTCTACAGAACACCTTCAAATGAAACTTCACCTCCACACAGACTACTGTCACAGTGTCTTTTCATGTTGCCACATGGGGGCGCCAAAGCTGAGTTTATTGAACCTCCATGCAGTTTGTTAATGAGTCTGATATTTCATCTGATATAAATTTAATCCCAAACAGCTCCTCAAAGATCCTCTGAATTAAATTTACAGAGAGCTTTTCTGTCCTGAATGAATCATCGCTCTGTTTCATTCATAGAGCTGTTGAATCCACACACACACACACACACACACACACACACATACACACACACACACACACACACACACACACACACACACGCGCGCAGGCTTCTGTGTAAGCTCCGCCCCTCCAGGAGCGATGAGGGGAGACCCGGTGGTGAAGAAGTAACGTTCATTCAAAGAAGCGACAGAAACAGACTGTAGTAAAGTCTCTCTCTGTGTCTCTGTCTCTCTCTCTCTCTCTCTCTCTCTCTCTCTCTCTCTCTCTCTCTCTATGTCTGCTGGTTTTCGGGAACCTCGACGACACTCGGACCGGTTAACCGACACTCCGCGGACAGGTAAGGCTCGTGACGGTGTTCTCTTGACCTACCTGATGATGAAACATGAAACTGTTCGTGTTTAAAGTCCTGCTGGCCTGACGTCATGACGTGTTCGACTTCAACATGATCAACAGCTGAATTATTATTATGATGATTATTCCCTCATGTGGTTTAAAATCTTATAAAACAAAGACTTTAAAAACGGAATAATGGACCCTCCCCTCTGGGATCAAAGAAGTATGTTCCTGTTCTTCACTAATGGACTCCTCCTCTGACCTCATGTTTACAGAGTTAAAGTTTGAACTTTAAAGCTGCTGTTAGGACTTTGGATACGTTGAAGACTGATCTGTGTCTTTAGGACCTGAGAAAGTAAAGTCTCAAGTTGGGGGGGGGGCACACTTGGTATGTGCCTCATGAGCGAGTTGATGTAAGATATTGTTCCATGAAGAAGTCGTAGTGTCCTTGAGAGGGCTGTAGGCTCCTTAGGAAGGATGTGAGGAGCCCTGAAGATGTTTTAGGGATCCATGAGGAGGCGAACTTTAAACTGTAATCCTTTGAAACAAACATTCAAACATTTCAGAGTTCATGATTTACGAGCTGAAGTTATTTTACAGGCGGTGACAGAAACCTGTTTAACTTCAATGATTGACAGCTGTCATAACACGGCGTGCAGAACATGCTGTACAACATACCGTTCACACACTTTGCTAACCTGGATGATCCTCAGAGTCCTCCATAGGACTCTATGATGAGAATATTTGTGTTTCTATCAATGAATCTCAATGTGAACTTAAGAGAGGAGAAGAACATCCTGGAGAACAGGAAACATGCAGCAGCAGGTTGATTAGAGCACGGAGATGGTAGAGGTGGCGTGCAGACAGTCTATGGTCGTGCAGCCATCACAGGGAATAAAGGTCACCACCCCCTCCCACTGGCCCCTCCTACTGGCTCCAGATGAATTCTCCTGATTATATCCTGCTGTGTTCTCACATCAGATCACTCTGACTTTCTGCAGAATAAATACGAGGAGGCTGGAGGAGAAACATTCAGATGTTTGAGTGATCACATGACGCTCAGAGTGAGAACACTTCAGGAGGATAGTGAAGGTGTGAGAGCGTAAAACTGAAGCAGGCTTTGTCTCTCAGACAGCAGCGCCGTATCTTAATGAATCAGTCCCCGTTTAATTTAAAGTCAGCCTCCACTTCCTGCGTTTCTGGATGAGCGCTTTGGTTTCTATACAGCTGTTAACGCTGTGATCTCACATCCCACAATCCTCTGCTGCAGATAATTGCTTTTTTTACGAGTTCGCAGCCGTCCTCAAACACACAAAAGGTTTTATCGAGCTTCCGTTTCATTTCCTCCTCAGACCTTATTGTTCCATTCAGACTCAGTGAAATGAGACTTTGACCCCCCAATCTTTTCAGTCCTGATTAACCCCTAATTACTTTCTCTGCTAATCGACTGTGGGGCTGCGGCGTGGGGCTGCGGCGTGGGGCTTTGGCGTGGGGCTGCGGCGTGGGGCTGCGGCGTGGGGCTGCGGCGTGAGGCTGCGGCGTGGGGCTGCGGCGTGAGGCTGCGGCGTGGGGCTGCGGCGTGGGGCTGCGGCGTGGGGCTGCGGCGTGAGGCTGCGGCGTGGGGCTGCGGCGTGGGGCGTGGGGCTGCGGCGTGGGGCTGCGGCGTGGGGCTGCGGCGTGGGGCTGCGGCGTGAGGCTGCGGCGTGAGGCTGCGGCGTGGGGCTGCGGCGTGAGGCTGACGGCGGTTGACGGTGGTTTTTCCTCCAACAGGTGCAGAGATGTCTTCACTCCTCCTGTTCCTCATCATCATCCCCACCACGTCAACGCTAGAGTTCCATTACCATGACAACCGCGAGATTGAGCAGTACCTCCTGCAGACCAACGCCTCCAACCCCGACATCACACACCTGTACAGCATCGGCCAGTCGGTCAAAGGTAAATCAGGAAGTCCATCTTTAGCTCCGCCTCTAACATGTTCCTAATTTCTCATTGGAGGATTCTGATACTCTGTTTCAGGTTCAGAACGTCTGTTTAGTGCGTCAGCGTGTGTGTGTGTGTGTGTGTGTGTGTGTGTGTGTGTGTGTGTGTGTGTGTGTGTGTGTGTGTGTGTGTGTGTGTGTGTGTGTGTGTGTGTGTGTGTGTGTGTGTGTGTGTGTGTGTGTGTGATCGCATAACAGGACTGTAAACGGTTGTTAATTAAATCTGGGATGGATTAACCTGGCTAATCACACACACACACAGAGACACACAGACACACACACACACACACACACACACATAGTTGGAAGCAAGCCAGCTGGTGTCCTGGATTAGTGCAGATTAGATTGTGTGTGTGTGTGTGTGTGTGTGTGTGTGTGTGTGTGTGTGTGTGTGTGTGTGTGTGTGTGTGTGTGTGTGTGTGTGTGTGTGTGTGTGTGTGTGTGTGTGTGTGTGTGTGTGTGTGTGTGTGTGTGTGTGTGTGTGTGTGTGTGTGTTAAACTCTGTTTATTCTTTCTCTCTCAGGTCAGCAGCTGTGGGTGTTGGCTCTGGGTCTCAGTCCTCGCCGTCACACCATCGGCATCCCAGAGTTCAAATATGTGGGTAACATGCACGGGAACGAGGTGAGGGAACACACACACACACACCCACACCCACACACACACACACACACACACACACACACACACACACACACACACACACGAGAGGACCCCTCCCTTCAGACAGGAAGCGGGACTCAAAAGAGATCAACAGAAGGCATTCAGAGTCAGACACACTTTTGTTTTCAGCTGAGAGGGTGTGTGTGTGTGTGTGTGTGTGTGTGTGTGTGTGTGTGTGTGTGTGTCTCTGTGTGTGTGTGTGTCTGTGTCTGTGTGTCTGTGTGTGTGTGTGTGTTTGTGTGTATGTGTGTGTGTGTGTTTGTGTGTGTCTCTGTGTGTGTGTGTCTGTGTGTGTGTGTGTGTGTGTGTGTCTCTGTGTGTGTGTGTGTGTGTGTCTGTATATGTGTGTGTGTGTGTGTGTCTGTGTATGTGTGTCTGTGTGTGTGTGTGTGTGTGTGTGTGTGTGTGTATGTGTGTGTGTGTGTCTGTGTGTGTGTCTGTGTGTCTGTGTGTCTGTGTGTGTGTGTGTGTGTGTGTGTGTGTATGTCTGTGTATCTGTGTGTGTCTGTGTCTGTGTGTGTGTGTCTGTGTGTGTGTGTGTCTGTGTGTGTCTGTGTCTGTGTGTGTGTGTCTGTGTGTCTGTGTGTCTGTGTGTGTGTGTGTGTGTGTGTGTGTGTGTGTTTCAGTTCCATGGTAGCATGCTCTGATGTTTACACCTTGTTTACACGTTGTTTACACCTAGTTTACACGTTATTTACACCTTGTTTACACCTTGTTTACACCTAGTTTACACCTTGTTTACACCTTGTTTACACCTTGTTTACACGTTGTTTACACCTTGTTTACACCTAGTTTACACGTTGTTTACACCTAGTTTACACCTAGTTTACACGTTGTTTACACCTAGTTTACACCTTGTTTACACCTAGTTTACACATTGTTTACACCTTGTTCTCTCTGCTGACGGGCCGCGGCGTGCACAAAGTGTGTGTAAATTATCTGTAAGTTTGAATCAGAGCGTCAGACTTTACAGCTCTAAACCAATCACAGTAAAGCTTCCACTAACGGGTTAGAGCGACCTCTGACCAGAGTCTGGTTGCCGTAGAAACATCCCACTCCTGACCGCACACTGCAAAGTAAGTGGAAATGTCACACACACACACACACACACACACACACACACACACACACACACACACACACACACACACACACACACACACACACACACTCAGCAAACAGAGTCAGTGGAGTGTGTCAGGTCAGAGGAAACTTTCAGAAAAAGGTCTTTTCAGCGAGTACACACACACACACACACACACACACACACACACAGACACCTAACACACACACACAGACACCTAACACACACAAACACACACACACACACACACACACAGACACCTAACACACACACACACACACACACACACACACACACACACACACACACACACAGACACACACACACACACACACACACACACATACACACACACACAGTAAAGCAGCGTGGAAGAAGTCTGTGTGGAAACAGTGTTAGCTGTGGGATAAAGAACATTGTTGTTGTTGTTGTTGTTGTTGTTGTTGTTGTTGTGACATTGTTGTTGTTGTTGTTGTTATCTGAAGCTTGAAGGTTCTGTAGATATAAACACTATAGATCTGACCTTCCCCGAGGATGGGTGGTCACATGGCGGCGAACACGCTCTCTAAACGACCTCTAAACAACCTTTAAAAATGTTTTCTTTTAAAGTCATGCATTGTTTAAACGTCTGACCCCAAACAGGAAACTCTGTTGATTAGCAAACAGGAAGCAGGGAAACTCTTAGAGCACGGGAGGAAGTATCTGTCATCAGTATCTGACAGAACGCCGTTCAGGCGGCGCTCGCAGGATAGCGGTCTGAAAACAGTAATTATCTGAGCTGTCGTGTGTTTGTTCAGTCACGCCAAAGTGAAGCAGTCTCTCTTTCAGAATCTGAACAAACAGAATCTAAACAAACAGAATCTAAACAAAAAGAATCTAAAAAAACAGAATCTAAACAAACAAACAGGATCTAAACAAACAGAATCTAAACAAAAAGAATCTAAACAAACAGAATCTAAACAAACAAACAGGATCTAAACAAACAGAATCTAAACAAAAAGAATCTAAACAAAGAGAATCTAAACAAACAAAATCTAAATAAACAGAATCTAAACAAACTAACAGAATCTAAACAAACAGAATCTAAACAAACAAACAGAATTTAAACAAAGTCTAAACAAACAGAATCTAAACAAACAGAATCTAAACAAACAGAATCTAAACAAACAGAATCTAAACAAACAAACAGAATCTGAACAAACAGAATCTAAACAAACAGAATCTAAACAAACAAACAGAATCTGAACAAACAGAATGTAAACAAACAGAATCTAAACAAACAAACAGGATCTAAACAAACAGAATCTAAACAAACAAACAGAATCTAAACAAAGAGAATCTAAACAAACAAAATCTAAACAAACAGAATCTAAACAAACAAACAGAATCTAAACAAACAGAATCTAAACAAACAAACAGAATTTAAACAAAGTCTAAACAAACAGAATCTAAACAAACAGAATCTAAACAAACAGAATCTAAACAAACAAACAGAATCTAAACAAACAGAATCTAAACAAACAAACAGAATCTAAACAAACAGAATCTAAACAAACAGAATCTAAACAAACAAACAGAATCTGAACAAACAAAATCTAAACAAACAGAATCTAAACAAATAGAATCTAAACAAACAAACAGAATCTAAACAAACAGAATCTAAACAAACAAACAGAATCTAAACAAACAAAATCTAAACAAACAGAATCTAAACAAACAGAATCTAAACAAACAAACAGAATCTAAACAAACAGAATCTAAACAAACAAACAGAATCTAAACAAACAGAATCTAAACAAACAGAATCTAAACAAGCAAACAGAATCCAAACAAACAGAATCTAAACAAACAGAATCTAAACAAACAAACAGAATCTAAACAAACAGAATCTGAACAAACAGAATCTAAACAAACAGAATCTAAACAAACGAACAGAATCTAAACAAACGAACAGAATCTGAACAAACAGATTGTAAACAAACAGAATCTAAACAAACAAACAGAGTCTAAATAAACAGAATCTAAACAAACAAACAGAATCTAAACAAACAGAATCTAAACAAACAAACAGAATCTAACCAAACAGAATCTAACCAAACAGAATCTAAACAAACAGAATGTAAACAAACAGAATCTAAACAAACAGAATGTAAACAAACAGAATCTAAACAAACAGAATCTAAACAAACAAACAGAATCTAAACAAACAGAATCTAAACAAACAGAATCTAAACAAACAGACTCTAAACAAACAAACAGAATCTAAACAAACAGAATCTAAACAAACAGAATGTAAACAAACAGAATCTGAACAAACAGAATGTAAACAAACAGAATCTAAACAAACAGAATGTAAACAAACAGAATCAAAACAAACAGAATCTAAACAAACAAACAGAATCTAAACAAACAGAATCTAAACAAACAGAATCTAAACAAACAAACAGAATCTAAACAAACAGACTCTAAACAAACAAACAGAATCTAAACAAACAGAATCTAAACAAACAGAATCTAAACAAACAAACAGAGTCTAAACAAACAGAATCTAAACAAACAAACAGAATCTAAACAAACAGAATCTAAACAAACAAACAGAATCTAACCAAACAGAATCTAAACAAACAAACAGAATCTGAACAAACAGAATGTAAACAAACAGAATCTAAACAAACAGAATCTAAACAAACAGACTCTAAACAAACAAACAGAATCCAAACAAACAGAATCTAAACAAACAGAATCTAAACAAACAAACAGAATCTAAACAAACAGAATCTGAACAAACAGAATCTAAACAAACAGAATCTAAACAAACAAACAGAATCTAAACAAACAGAATGTAAACAAACAGAATCTAAACAAACAAACAGAATCTAAACAAACAAACAGAATCTAAACAAACAAACAGAGTCTAAACAAACAGAATCTAAACAAACAAACAGAATCTAAACAAACAGAATCTAAACAAACAAACAGAGTCTAAACAAACAAACAGAATCTGAACAAACAGAATGTAAACAAACAGAATCTAAACAAACAGAATGTAAACAAACAGAATCTAAACAAACAGAATCTAAACAAACAAACAGAATCTAAACAAACAGAATCTAAACAAACAGAATCTAAATAAACAAACAGAATCTAAACAAACAGACTCTAAACAAACAAACAGAATCTAAACAAACAGAATCTAAACAAACAGAATCTAAACAAACAAACAGAATCTAAACAAACAGAATCTAAACAAACAAACAGAATCTAAACAAACAAACAGAATCTAAACAAACAAACAGAATCTGAACAAACAGAATGTAAACAAACAGAATCTAAACAAACAAACAGAATCTAAACAAACAGAATCTAAACAAACAGACTCTAAACAAACAAACAGAATCTAAACAAACAGAATCTAAACAAACAGACTCTAAACAAACAAACAGAATCTAAACAAACAGAATCTAAACAAACAGACTCTAAACAAACAAACAGAATCTAAACAAACAGAATCTAAACAAACAGAATCTAAACAATAATTCCCCAACACGCCGTTACTCCCTCAGACGCCTGTTGGTGGCGTTTTCCAAACTGCAGCTTTGTGGAGGTTTCTCTCTGATCTTTAGTCCGGCTGCTGGACGGTCAGATCACCTCGTGTCCCGGTGAACGGCGAGCTGCTGGACGGTCAGATCACCTCGTGTCCCGGTGAACGGCGAGCTGCTGGACGGTCAGATCACCTCGTGTCCCGGTGAACGGCGAGCTGCTGGACGGTCAGATCACCTCGTGTCCCGGTGAAGGGCGAGCTGCTGGACGGTCAGATCACCTCGTGTCCCGGTGAAGGGCGAGCTGCTGGACGGTCAGATCACCTCGTGTCCCGGTGAAGGGCGAGCTGCTGGACGGTCAGATCACCTCGTGTCCCGGTGAAGGGCGAGCTGCTGGACGGTCAGATCACCTCGTGTCCCGGTGAACGGCGAGCTGCTGGACGGTCAGATCACCTCGTGTCCCGGTGAACGGCGAGCTGCTGGACGGTCAGATCACCTCGTGTCCCGGTGAACGGCGAGCTGCTGGACGGTCAGATCACCTCGTGTCCCGGTGAACGGCGAGCTGCTAACGGGTCGATCAACCGTTGTTTTGAGTCTCGTGAATCAGATCGATGATCCCAGAAGAAGAAACGTCACGAGTAATAGCACAACAACAGCTCCGAGCTCTGAGCCGGACCAGACGGGCTTACAATCCCTCCAGAGGACTCGGGGTCTACCCCGGGGTCTCCTCCCAGTGCAGGTACCAGGAGGACCTCTAAAGGGAGTCCAGGAGGACCTCCAAAGGGAGTCCAGGAGGATCCTGATCAGACGGGTCACTCAGGCTTCAAACATTCAGTTTCTCAGATGGGATGATTTGTGTGAAACAGGATTTCTACACGTGAAGGGACTTCAGGGATCTGGTGTTTTTCTTTGACTCTGTGATGATCTCCCCTCATGGAGCGGTTTCAGTGTGATGTTAGGGGAGCAGAAAGAGGGAGAAAATAAGAACGCTAGCCGCAGGCGAAGCTAGTCCTGACATGTGTGTGTGTGTGTAGCAGCTGTAGACACACACACCTTTCCCACCCTTCTCTTTTTCTCCCCCTGAGGCGCTCCTTCATTCACAAAGTCTTTGAGCCTCTGAATCGTCTTTGTTCCCGCTGACTCACTATGACATCACTTCCTCCCCCGCTGGTTTCCATCACGTTGGCTCATCCAGCTTTGTGTTTTCAGGCTCTCGGCCGCGTGCTGCTGCTGAAGCTCATAGACGACCTGCTGCATGGTTACCGGGACAACGCAACATGGGCGGTACAGTTACTGAACAGCACTCGCATCCACATCCTGCCGACCATGAACCCAGACGGCTTCGATGCATCGGACACAGACTGCGTCTTCACCACGGGGAGGTACTAACGTCACAGCTAATGCTAATCTACTACTGCTCAACGTTTGACCTTACTCATGTTACAAAAAGCAGGTAAAAAGACCTTACTCATTGTTATGATACAAAAAGCAGGTAAAAGACCTTACTCATTGTTATGATACAAAAAGCAGGTAAAAGACCTTACTCATTGTTATGTTACAAAAAGCAGGTAAAAGACCTTACTCATTGTTATGTTACAAAAAGCAGGTAAAAGACCTTACTCATTGTTATGTTACAAAAAGCAGGTAAAAGACCTTACTCATTGTTGTGTTACAAAGACCCGGCCTATTCATCATGAGCACTTTAGCAAAGCAGCAAAAGCTAATGTTAGCTTAGCTTGTGTTCTGCTATGGCGTCTCAGAGATTATATGAAGAGTGTGAAGAGAAACTAAAGAAACTTCTTCAAACGATCATTAAACAGATTTATTCCGTGTTTCAGGTATAACTCTAACGGCGTCGATCTGAACAGGAACTTTCCCGACCCCTTCGCTGGTCTGCGTAAGAAGCCGGAGCTGGACGAGGAGAAGAGAGAGGCGGAGGTCGGTGGTCAAACATTATCAGATTTATTTATCAAAACAACAGAGATCCATCACGCCACAGAGCCTCAGCGTGACGAAGACGGCGTCCCATACACCAGATCTATGTTCATCCGCCGCTGAAAGTAGTCCCTGCCCCATCTGTCTGCTTCCTGTGTTTCTGCTTCCTGTTCTCAGTTGACTGGTTTCTGAATGTTTATTATTTCATGTGTTTGTTTGTTTGTTTGTTTGTTTGTTGTGTCTTCTGCTCTCTTTCTTTGTTTTTGTTAATAATAATCAACAAATGTCTGTTTTCAGGTGAGGGCTGTGATTGGCTGGTTGAGGATGGAGAGTTTTGTTCTTTCTGCAAACCTTCATGGAGGAGCTCTGGTGGCCAGTTACCCGTATGACAACAGCAACGGAGGTACGCACGCACGCACGCACGCACGCACGCACGCACGCACGCACGCACGCACGCACGCACGCACGCACGCACGCACGCACGCACACGTGCCGTGGCGTGGCGTGGCGTGGAGCGCTGCAGGTCATGTTAGTGATCAGCAGCAGATTGAGGAGACAGGACTT
>NC_089217.1:27500-37500 GCF_963930695.1 Labrus bergylta
TACACCTTCATGGTGATCTATACCTTCAGTGTAAACTACACCTTTAGGGCAAACTACACCTTCATGGTGAATTACACCTTCAGGGTAAACTACACCTTCATGGTGAACCACACCTTCATGGTAAACTACACCTTCAGGGGAAACTACACCTTCATGGTGAACTACACCTTCAGGGTAAACTACACCTTCATGGTGAACTACACCTTCAGGGTAAACTACACCTTCATGGTCCTCCCATTAGTTTTCACATCTTTTAGTCTTCATCTGGATTTAAAACATGTCTTTTGTGTGTCTGATTTGTCGGTTTGAGTCCAGCTGCTCTCTTCATGACTTTTACTTTCTTCTGATCCTGACAGGTGAGGTACCTGGGCCACGAGGATTTAACCGAGACGCTTACCATCCCACATGGTCCAGATCAATACTCTGC
The DNA here is from genome assembly GCF_963930695.1 of Labrus bergylta. Lineage (NCBI taxonomy): Eukaryota > Metazoa > Chordata > Actinopteri > Labriformes > Labridae > Labrus > Labrus bergylta. The sequence continues at coordinate 27,928 of NC_089217.1, forward strand.
CATGAAACACAACTTCAGACTACGACAAATCACCACGACGACCGGACACACATCGGCTAATCCCACTGAAGCTACCCTCACACCTACCTCTGAGCAATCATTAAACTGTGCGGGAGGCGGAGCCACCAACAGGCCCACATGGTCGGGCTTAGGTTTGACACTGGGGCTGGTGGCAGTGCTACGATATCAGATCGACTGAAGGAGCGTTTGATCATCGCACGTTTAAATGTAAGAAATCAAAGAACAAAGCCTCGCCGTGGATCAGAGGTTTATGGCGTGGTGTTCTAAGCCTGAACTTTGGGTTTACCAATCGCCAACCAGATTTGTCACCGCCAAACATTCTTCTGAAGATTTGAGACAGAATGGAATGTGTCTTCGTAAAACAGGTGGAGCCCATCTATCGGCTTTTCTGACAGAAAACATATTGAAACTTGAACAAATCAGACGTAGTGTTTTTAGAAACAAAAAAATCTGCTTCTGAATTATTGTAGCTAACGAGCTTATAGCTAACATGCTAACAACCAGTAAGAAGCTAGCTAGTTTTCTGATTAGGAAGCTTCTGTTCACGAACAAATTTGGTATTTGTTCAATGAGAATAAAAAACAACACAGCGAATAAAAACTGTAGCCGTCAAGCTAACAGACCATAAGCTAGTAGCTAGCAGCCAGTAAAGCTAGCTTGTGTGCTAAATCAAGCTGTAAGCACTGAGCTAACCTGTAATAAGGAAGACACGTCCCACGCTTGTCCTTGTCAGTAGCAGCAGCCAAGTCAGCCGATAATCTGGCTAACTGGCAATCTTTAGCTTTGCCACTTACTGGACCACACCCCCTTCACACCAGTTCTTACTGTCTACATGCTCACAGTCCAGCATGAAGATCGTTCTTCTACTCCTCTGTTGGGGAGTATAATGTCTAACGTGATAGAAGCAGCAGATCCATGTTTAGAGAACTTCATTGGCTACAGGAGATGTCAGTCATCGGCACATTTGTGCGTGATTGTCCTGAACCTCAGAGACTCCAGAGACGTGTTCACAGGAACAAACTGTTTTTACGAGGAACATGTCCTTTAATACGAGGGGGAGGAGCTCCAACGTGTCCTTTAATACGAGGGGGAGGAGCTCCAACGTGTCCTTTAATACGAGGGGGAGGAGCTCCAACGTGTCCTTTAATACGAAGGGGAGGAGCTCCAACATGTCCTTTAATACGAGGGGGAGGAGCTCCAACGTGTCCTTTAATACGAAGGGGAGGAGCTCCAACGTGTCCTTTAATACGAAGGGGAGGAGCTCCAACGTGTCCTTTAATACGAGGGGGAGGAGCTCCAACGTGTCCTTTAATACGAGGGGGAGGAGCTTCATTATGAGGAGGAGTTTGATGCTTTAGAAAGGGTCGTATTAAGTCAGAGAAAAAGACATAACAACGATCAAAGTGTTGAAACTGTTCCGACACGAGTCTGAACCCTCTGAGGTGTTTACAACTCTGAGGTCATCAGACGTGTTCATACAGGCGTTCATTCCGATGCGTAGTTTCTGTTGGGGTGTTAAATTCATGCTCAGAGAACAGGTTAGTGGTTTCCAACCTGCGGTTTGAGACCCTCCATTGGGCCTGAAAAAGAATCTGAATAAAAGAAGAACTGGGAGAAGGTAATCTCTGTCTGTACTGGGAGAAGGTAACCTCCGTCCGTACTGGGAGAAGGTAACCTCCGTCTGTACTGGGAGAAGGTAACCTCCGTCCGTACTGGGAGAAGGTAATCTCTGTCTGTACTGGGAGAAGGTAATCTCTGTCTGTACTGGGAGAAGGTTGACCCCTGGACTCTCTCTATTTACAGTTTTTATATTTAGTTAGATGAGTATCCATGATGTCTATTTTCAAACGGGTTTTGAGTTCTCGCCGTCACTCATCGGCCTTCATCACGTGATTTGCCAAAAACGGTTTCAGGTTTTTCTACTTTTGTACTGTTTGATACTCAACACTGTGTAATGTTGTTTTCATGGAGACTGCAGGCTTCAGTCATATTTAAAACTTTGGACCTCGTTATGTGGTAACCCTGACCCCTGACCCTGCACGGGGTAACACTGACCCCTGACCCTGCACGGGGTAACCCTAACCCTGCACGGGGTAACACTGACCCTGTACGGGGTAACCCTGACCCTGCACGGGGTAACCCTGACCCTGTACGGGGTAACACTGACCCTGTACGGGGTAACCCTCACCCTGTACGGGGTAACCCTGACCCTGCACTGGGTAACACTGACCCCTGACCCTGCATGGGGTAACACTGACCCCTGACCCTGCATGGGGTAACACTGACCCCTGACCCTGCACGGGGTAACCCTAACCCTGCACGGGGTTACCCTAACCCTGCATGAGGTAACCCTAACCCTGCATGAGGTAACCCTGACCCTGCACTGGGTAACACTGACCCCTGACCCTGCACTGGGTAACACTGACCCCTGACCCTGCACGGGGTAACCCTAACCCTGCACGGGGTAACCCTGACCCTGCACGGGGTTACCCCCTGCACGGGGTAACACTGACCCCTGACCCTGCACGGGGTAACACTGACCCCTGACCCTGCACGGGGTAACACTGACCCTGCACGGGGTTACCCTGACCCCTAACCCTGAAGGAAACTGTCTGCTCAGTCAGTCTGAAGTCTCATTTCATCTTTTGTGTTTGTTTTTCTTATTTACATTTGAAGACATTTCTTTCACATTAAACCTCAAGTGCTGGACTTAGCTACACTCATGCTTCATGCTAAGCTAGGCTAACCAGTTGTTAGCCTAGTTTCATGCTTAAAATCAGGATGATGATGATGAAGTTTATCTTTGTGTCTGTTTTAAATGTTTATGATGATAATAAAACATCGTCCTGCCACGTCTTTCTGTCCCGACATTTTTTTCTGTAGGAAGTGTTAACCGAGCCTCGATGACCCACAATCTGACCATCGCAAAACAAACATCATTAACCCGAGAGAAATAATCCAAGACGTCAAAAAAAAGAAAAGTTATTTATATGAAAACACATAAACAAACTGAAGGTGTGAAACTAAGCTTCAGTTTGTAGAAGAATCAAAACTCACCTTCTGACTCTCAGCTGGTTTCTATGACAACACTGCCTCCTTGTGTTCTTTAAGAAGAACTGCACACACTCTGACTGACCGATTTCCTTATTTTACTGTTATATTTGTTTTTTTATATTATACGTTATGATGAAGAGTTAAAGTCTGATTAAAAACACGAGAAGCTCTTCATGAAAGGAGAATATTTATTTAGACAAAGCGTCGCTCTTCTTCATTTCATATCAACACAGAAATATTTACACACGTTAGCTTTAATAACATTAAAGGGATGACGATCATCCAGGGTTCAGAGGGAAGCTTGAAACAGATTCAAACTTCTTTTTGAAGTCCAGTTTTTTAAAGATGTGCAGCAGAAGTCTCCACCACAGAAGAAGAACACATGCAGGAAGTAGCCTCCTTGTGTGGTTGAGCTCAGTCAGAGCCGTCCTGGTTCTCCAAGATCGGATCTGAGGACATGGAGGTAAGAACTTCCTGAAACTCTTTTCTCTCAGAAACAAACTGGAGACGAGATCAATCTGTGATTCTTAAATACTCTCCAACGTCTCCTTGTGATGATGGCGGTTTAATTCTTATTTTAGGAGACTCCTCCTTCATATAGATTTCTAAGTGAGGGTCAAAGGTTACCTGTCAGAGTGCTGCTGATGTTTGGAGGCGACACAATCAACACAGTGCTGCCAGACGTTATCCCAGAATGCACCACTGGAGCGTCAACAGACGGGGAACTCAGCTCCTGACACACACACACACAGACACACACACACACACACACACAGACACACACACACAGACACAGACACAGACACACACACACACACACACACACACACACACACACACACACACACACACACACACACACACACACACACACACACACACACACACACACACACACACACACACACACACACACACACACACACACACACACACTTTTTAATGACCTGTAAGATGTTCATGTTGACTGTTAAATAAAAATATTTTTGTTGTTTACCTTCTCCGTGAAGCCATCTGTCATTGGCTCCTGTGTTTCCATGACGACGCCCTCTGATCCCTCCAGGAGGCTTGTAGCATCGAGTTGGTCATCCTGGCTCCGCCCCTCTGTCTCTATAACCATGTGTGATTGACTGAGGGTGTCTGAGGAGGCGGGGTCAGAAGTGACGGTCTGGATGATGACGCCGTCTCCGGAGCAGAGGCCGTCGGTCTGAAGCGTAAACAAAAGGTTACCTCATGTCATGTCAACAAAACGACTTTACAGCGTGTGTACAACTGACCGACAGGCTGTGCAGGATGATGTGCTCGTGGGATGAGGGGGAGGAGCCCGTCGTCAGGGTAACCGTGCCGTTATTGGCTAAGCTGAGAGGAAGCCCCTGACCCGTGGAGAGGCTGAGCGGCAGGCCCTGATTGGACGAGGTCTGGAGGTAGTAGGTGCCCGGAGTGCCGGTGGGCTGCAGGTGGAACGACTGAAAACCAGCGAAGAAGAAAACGAGACGAGGCGTCAGAAAGTCGCCTCTCATTTGAACGGCAGCTTTAATTTATTATTTCACATTTTCATCGTTCTTACAGGAAGAATCTCAAAGGTCTGCAGAGCGCCTGCATTCAGCGTGATGGTGTCACTGTCGTTCGCTGCTGCAGACGAGTCGGAGGCTGACAGAGAAACACACACACACACACACACACACACACACACACACACACACACACACACACACACACACACACACACACACACACACACACACACACACACACACACACACACACACAAAGTCAGAAATCGATCTCACTTCGAGCCATGCTGATGAATATCTGGATCACAGAGACTTACCCAGGTGCGTGATCTGCAGCGGGATTTGTACGGGGATCTGTAGCGCTGCTACAGAGTTGGGGGCGGGGCTACTGCCTCCGCTCTCCTCCAACCGGGTGAGTCTGATCTGGAGGGAGGAGGGGGAGGAGGGACTTCCTGGTCCGGGTGAGGTCTGTGAGGACGCCATGAGCTCCTGGAGCCCCTTCAGGAGGACTGAGGACACACAGGGATGTGATCGAGACGTTTCTTTCTTTTCTACATTTCAGGTTTCTGAGAAGTGAAGAAAACATTTGTCTGTTGAATGTAAAGTAATGTTTACTCTCTTTGAGCCCCAACGGCTGGGCGTGGCCTGATTCAAATGGTAAATGGTGTGTGATATCACTACGGTTAATTCTTCTGATGGAGTTGGAGCCAGGTCGGGCTGCAACAGCCAATGAGAGTGAGGCGACAGGTAAGCGTGTGTGTTTACCGCTGAAGGGGATCTCCTTGTGATTAGCTACTTGTCTCTTGATGCTCCACCACTTCGACCGCAGCCACTGAGGCGATCGGACGCTGCTCCACCCGCCTGCGAGGTCCTCCCACTTTATTTCATTCTCGTCCTCGACCTCCAGCTCTGCGATCCTGAAAGAGGTTGTTTCATTTCAACACCTTTAGTTAGACAAACGTGCCACGGACATCCAATACCTGCGTATGGGGCTAAGGTCACTCATACGAGGTCGCCCGTACCTGTGTATGAAGTCGAGGTCGCCCGTACCTGCGTATGAGGTTGAGGTTGCCCATGCTCGTACCTGTGTATGAGGTTGAGGTCGCCCGTACCTGCGTATGAGGACGAGGTCGCCCGTACCTGAGTATGAGGTTGAGGTCGCCCGTACCTGCGTATGAGGACGAGGTCGCCCGTACCTGAGTATGAGGTTGAGGTCGCCCGTACCTGCGTATGAGGACGAGGTCGCCCGTACCTGAGTATGAGGTTGAGGTCGCCCGTACCTGTGTATGAGGTTGAGGTCACTCGTACCTGTGTATGAGGTCGAGGTCGTCAGTACCTGTGTATGAGGTTGAGGTCGCTCGTACCTGTGTATGAGGTCGAGGTCGCTCGTACCTGTGTATGAGGTCGAGGTCGCTCGTACCTGTGTATGAGGTCGAGGTCGTCAGTACCTGTGTATGAGGTTGAGGTCACTCGTACCTGTGTATGAGGTCGAGGTCGCTCGTACCTGTGTATGAGGTCGAGGTCGCTCGTACCTGTGTATGAGGTCGAGGTCGCTCGTACCTGTGTATGAGGTCAAGGTCGTCAGTACCTGTGTATGAGGTCGAGGTCGCTCGTACCTGTGTATGAGGTCAAGGTCGTCAGTACCTGTGTATGAGGTCGAGGTCGCTCGTACCTGTGTATGAGGTCGAGGTCGCTCGTACCTGTGTATGAGGTTGAGGTCGCCCGTACCTGTGTATGAGGTCGAGGCGTCAGTACCTGTGTATGAGGTTGAGGTCGCCCGTACCTGTGTATGAGGTCGAGGTCGTCAGTACCTGTGTATGAGGTTGAGGTCGCTCGTACCTGTGTATGAGGTCAAGGTCGTCAGTACCTGTGTATGAGGTTGAGGTCGCTCGTACCTGTGTATGAGGTCGAGGTCGCTCGTACCTGTGTATGAGGTCGAGGTCGCTCGTACCTGTGTATGAGGTCGAGGTCGCTCGTACCTGTGTATGAGGTCGAGGTCGTCAGTACCTGTGTATGAGGTCGAGGTCGTCAGTACCTGCGTATGAGGACGAGGTCACCCGTACCTGCGTATGAGGTTGAGGTCGTCCTCTTTCATCCACTCCGTCCCTCCGCTGTGTTTCCAGTTGAGGTAGTTCAACCATTTGGACCGACACTGTTTCTCTGAGCGCGTGCGGACCTGATCAGCCACCGTCGCCCAGGAAACGCCTCCTGTGACGGCTGACCCTGGTGTTACGCCCGCCATCTCATACACGACCTCGGCCAGACGCCTCTCCTCCTCCTCGTTCCATTTACCTGATTTTAAAAAGACGACAGATACAATCTCGCCTTAAATCAATCCACTGTCAAAGTTTCATCTTGAATTCTGATGTCATCTGTTGCTTCTGTACCTGTGTTACAGGTGTCCTTCATCAGTCGGCAGCGGTCTTTGACAGAAGAGGCGCTGCGACCCAGCGCGGCGCCGATAGTGGCCCAGTCGTTCCCGTGTTTCTCCCTCAACCTGCCTCAGAGATGAAGATTACATCAGAGTGAATCAAGAGATCAGGAAATGCTTAAAGAAGCAGAGAGGTGTTTGTCTTACGCTTTGAGCTTCTCTATCTCATCAGGAGTGTACCTATGGAACAAAAACACCAATACCTTTAGAAACTGAAGTTTGGATGTTTGTCACAATCTTTTCCTTGTAAACTTACTTTCCAACATGGTTTCTGTTGTCATACATTCGTAAAACTCGTCTGTAGACGGCAAACAGTGGCCGGTTTAAGCCTAAAGCTACAGAGCGGTAAAAATCTTTCCTCTCTTCTTTGGACATCTCAAAAATTATCTCTGCAGGGTCGTCGATACCTCTACCCTGAAACACAAAAACAAACGATCAAAGACCATAAAGATCATCTCCAGACCCGAACGTGATCAGATTTTAAAACAAAGAGTTTCATACCTTCACGTATCTTTCTATGTTGCTCATCAGGACGTCGATCTCCTCTTTGGACCACATACCCTGCTTCCACTTATGACCTGAACACACACACAGGTACACACACACACAGTTACATTCTACATCACTGCTTCCACTTATGACCTGAACACACACACAGGTACACACACACAGTTACATTCTGCATCACTGCTTCCACTTATGACCTGAACACACACAGACTTACATTCTGCATCACTGCATCCTGTTGGTCAGTGTGTACCTCTGTGTGTGTACCTGTGTTGGTCAGTGTGTACCTGTGTGTGTGTGTACCTGTGTTGGTCAGTGTGTACCTGTGTGTGTGTGTACCTGCGTTGGTCAGTGTGTACCTGAGTGTATGTACCTTTGTTGGTCAGTGTGTACCTGCGTGTGTGTACCTGTGTTTGTGTACCTGAATTGGTCAGTGTGTACCTGAGTGTATGTACCTTTGTTAGTCAGTGTGTACCTGTGTTAGTCGGTGTGTACCTGAGTGTGTGTACCTGTGTTGGTCAGTGTGTACCTGAGTGTGTGTACCTGTGTGTGTGTGTGTGTGTGTGTGTACCTGTGTTGGTCTGTGTGCACCTGTGTGTGTGTACCTGTGTGTGTGTACCTGTGTTGGTCAGTGTGTACCTGAGTGTGTACCTGAATTGGTGAGTGTGTACCTGTGTTGGTAAGTGTGTACCTGTGTGTGTGTACCTGTGTTGGTCAGTGTGTACCTGAGTATGTGTACCTGAGTGTGTGTGTACCTGAGTGTGTGTACCTGTGTTGGTCAGTATGTATCTGAGTGTGTGTACCTGAGTGTGTGTACCTGTGTTGGTCAGTGTGTACCTGAGTATGTGTACCTGTGTGTGTGTGTACCTGTGTTGGTCAGGGTGTACCTGAGTGTGTGTACCTGAGTGTACCTGTGTGTGTGTACCTGAGTGTGTGCACCTGTGTTGGTCAGTGTGTACCTGTGTGTGTACCTGGGTGCGTGTACCTGTGTGTGTGTACCTGTGTTGGACAGTGTGTACCTGTGTGTGTGTACCTGCGTGTACCTGCGTATGCGTACCTGTGTATGTGAACCTGTGTTGGTCAATGTGTACCTGAGTATGTGTACCTGGGTTGGTCAGCGTGTACCTGTGTGTGTGTACCTGTGTTGGTCAGTGTGTACCCGAGTGTGTGTACCTGTGTGTGTGTACCTGTGTTGGTCAGTGTGTACCTGTGTGTGTGTACCTGTGTTGGTCAGTGTGTACCTGTGTGTGTGTGTACATGTGTTGGTCAGTGTGTACCTGAATTTGTGTGGACCTGTGTTGGTCAGTGTGTACCTGAATGTGTGTGTACCTGTGTTGGTCAGTGTGTACCTGTGTGTGTGTACCTGTGTTGGTCAGTGTGTACCTGTGTGTGTGTGTGTACCTTTGTTGGTCAGTTTGTACCTGTGTGTGTGTACCTGTGTGTGTACCTGTGTATGTGTACCTGTGTTGGTCAGTGTGTACCTGTGTGTGTGTACCTGTGTTGGTTAGTGTGTACCTGTGCATGTGTACCTGCGTGTGTGTACCTTTGTTGGTCAGTTTGTACCTGTGTGTGTGTACCTGTATATGTGTACCTGAATGTGTGTACCTGAGTGTGTGTACCTGAGTGTGTGTACCTTTGTTGGTCAGTGTGTACCTGTGTTGATCGGTGTGTACTTGTGTGTGTGTACCTGTGTTGGTCAGTGTGTACCTGTGTGTGTGTACCTGAGTGTGTGTGTACCTGAGTGTGTGTGCCTGTGTGTGTGTACCTTTGTTGGTCAGTGTGTACCTGTGTTGATCGGTGTGTACTTGTGTGTGTGTACCTGTGTTGGTCAGTGTGTACCCGTGTGTGTGTACCTGAGTGTGTGTGTACCTGTGTGTGTGTACCTGTGTTGGTCAGTGTGTACCTGTGTGTGTGTACCTGAGTGTGTGTGTACCTGTGTGTGTGTACCTGTGTTGGTCAGTGTGTACCTGTGTGTGTGTACCTGAGTGTACCTGTGTGTGTGTACCTGTGTATGTGTACCTGTGTATGTGAACCTGTGTTGGTCAA
>NC_089217.1:41480-66480 GCF_963930695.1 Labrus bergylta
AGAGAGAGACAGAGAGAGAGAGAGAGAGAGACAGAGAGAGAGAGAGAGAGGAGAGAGAGACAGAGAGACAGAGAGACAGAGAGAGAGAGACGAGAGAGACAGAGAGAGAGAGAGAGAGAGAGAGACAGAAGAGACAGAGAGACAGAGAGAGAGAGAGAGAGAGAGAGACAGAGAGAGACTAGAGAGAGAAGAGAGAGAGAGAGAGAGACAGAGGGTGAGAGAGAGAGAGACAGACGAGAGAGACAGAGAGAGAGAGAGAGCCAATCAGATCATTTAGCTGAGTCAGACCTCTACTCAAGTCAGAATGTCACAACCAATCATAGAGCATATCCATCAGAGTAATGAACACCCCATGTGTGTGTGTGTGTGTGTGTGTGTGTTTGTGTGTCTCTGTATTTTAAAGTGTGTAGCTCTCTCAGCAGCCCCAAGGAGGGCGCTTCAGCAGCCACAGGAGGGCGCTGTGAGTCTGTCCATCATCACATTCATGATGTTTTTCCTTCTTCCTCATATACCTCCTCGTCTCCTTCCCTCCTCTATGCACTTCTTTCCTTCTTTGGCCTTCGCTCTCTTCCTTTCTTTTCCTCCTGCTATCCTTGTTTCCTTACCTTGTCTCTCGTTATCTTTCCTTAGTATCTCCTGTTCTTTCCTTTTTCCTACTTTCTAACCTTCCTTCCTCCCTCCCTCCCTCCCCTCCTTCCTTCCTTCCTTTTTTCCTTTCTTCCTTTCTTCCTTCCTTCCTTCTTTCCTTCCTTCCTCCCTCCCTCCCTCCCTTCCTCCCTTCCTCCCTTCCTCCTTCCCTTCCTTCCTTCCTTCCTTTCTTCCTTTCTTCCTTTCTTCCTCCCTCCCCTCCTTCCTTCCTTCCTTTCTTCCTCCCTCCCTCACTTCCTTCCTTCCCTCCTTCCCTCCTTCCTTCCTCCCTCCCTCCTTTCCCTCCTTCCTTCCTTCCTTTCTTCCTCCCTCCCCTCCTTCCTTCCTTCCTTTCTTCCTCTCTCCCTCTCTCTTCCCTCCCTCCCTTCCTTCCTTCCTTTCTTCCTCTCTCCCTCTCTCCTCCCTCCCTTTCCTCCTTCCTTCCTTCCTCCCTTTCTTCCTCCCTCCCTCCCTCCCTCCCTTTCTCCTTCTCCACTTCCTTTCTGCATCTCTGATTCTCGTCCTCTCCCTCCCTTTTATTTGTTACAGACCTCGTCTCCTCTTGGCCTGCTTTCCTTCTTTATTGTCTCCTCGCCTGATTTCCTTCCGTATATGAGCCTCTCCATCTTTCCCTCATTAACTCCAAATATTCTCATTTCCGAGTTCCTAGTTTCTCCGCCTCTCCTCCTCTTCTTCTTGTTCTGTCCGGATTAATAATCGGACTCGGTCCGCTGATGGGTGGCCTAGTTTCTGCCTCTTATCGATCGCTCTTTTTCTTAATCGACGACCCATCATTCATCCTTCAGTCGGTGTAAAACAGAGCGGGAAGGGGAGAGAGAGGCTCTACTGTAGGGTTTTATTTTCACTTTAAAATCGAGTATTATTAAAAACAGGAATTATCTCGACTGTTTGCTGATTTTATTTAAACGCAGTTGAAGCACGAAGCTACTCTCGCTCGCTGCTTCACCAACTTGTTGACATGATGAAATGTCATTATTCAGAGAGGAGTCCCTGAACGCCTCGGTGTGATGTTACAGCTGGAAACACTAATGAGATTCAGTGTCAGACTTTTGCTATTTCAGGTTCTGAATCACATCCACAAGATTTTATCTGATTTTTCAGATTTTTCATAAAATCAGATAAAAACATCTTTTATATGAAAACCTGTGTAGCGCCTTGAGTTGCCACTAGGGGCTTGCTCTAAAAAGAAGTCACAACCTATAGAACCTGATGTTTAAATTAAAGAAGGATAAACACATTATGACTTCTTCCTTTGAGTGTTTTTGTGATCCAGGAGCTGTTTCACCTCCGTCTACTTCACGCTGAACAGGGTCAGACTTTTCTTTAACCATCGAGTAACATTCAGTCTGAACGTGACTCCAGCAGGTTTCACCGTCTGTGCAAAATAAAATACAGTTCATCAGCTTCATACGTTCTTCTACAGTCACACCTGAGAAACCTCATGGATGCTAACGTAGCCTAGCTTAAGTTTGCTAAATAAGCTTTTCAAAGCTATGTTACATAAATAATGTTGACTTTGACATGACACACACACACACACACACACACACACACACACACACACACACACACACACACACACACACACACACACACACACACACACACACACACACACACACACACAGCTCCTTAGAAACAGTGTGTGCACAGCAGAGGGCAGTGTTTATTGTCAGTCCACTCTGCTGTCTCCATGGTAACATGCAACGTGGAGCCTCCAGGATTCTAACGGATTCATCACATTCTTAGGTGTGTGTGTGTGTGTGTGTGTGTGTGTGTGTGTGTGTGTGTATTTGCACGCATGTTTCATTCAGCAGAGGCATGAACTTCGTCAGCAGGAGACCGAGGCTGCGTGTTGATTGGACTGTCATGAATATGAGATGTTCCAAACATGGGTGTTGATGTTTTTCAGTCTGAATGGAGAAGAACACATGCTGATGTGATGAAAACACAAGACTGCAGTTAAAACATCTGACAACATAAAGCTGCAACATAAAACATGTCCTGGTCTGGGTGTTTCAGAGTCCTTCATGTTGACTGATGATGGTCAGGGTGTTTCAGAGTCCTTCATGGTGACTGATGATGGTCGGGGTGTTTCAGAGTCCTTCATGGTGACTGATGGTGGTCTGGGTGTTTCAGAGTCCTTCATGGTGACTGATGATGGTCTGGGTGTTTCAGAGTCCTTCATGGTGACTGATGGTGGTCTGGGTGTTTCAGAGTACTTCATGGTGACTGATTATGGTCTGGGTGTTTCAGAGTCCTTCATGGTGACTGATGATGGTCGGGGTGTTTCAGAGTCCTTCATGGTGTTTCAGAGTCCTTCATGGTGACTGATGATGGTCTTGGTGTTTCAGAGTCCTTCATGGTGACTGATTGTGGTCTGAGTGTTTCAGAGTCCTTCATGGTGACTGATGATGGTCGGGGTGTTTCAAACATGGGTGTTGATGTTTTTCAGTCTGAATGGAGAAGAACACATGCTGATGTGATGAAAACACAAGACTGCAGTTAAAACATCTGACAACATAAAGCTGCAACATAAAACATGTCCTGGTCTGGGTGTTTCAGAGTCCTTCATGTTGACTGATGATGGTCAGGGTGTTTCAGAGTCCTTCATGGTGACTGATGATGGTCGGGGTGTTTCAGAGTCCTTCATGGTGACTGATGGTGGTCTGGGTGTTTCAGAGTCCTTCATGGTGACTGATGATGGTCTGGGTGTTTCAGAGTCCTTCATGGTGACTGATGGTGGTCTGGGTGTTTCAGAGTACTTCATGGTGACTGATTATGGTCTGGGTGTTTCAGAGTCCTTCATGGTGACTGATGATGGTCGGGGTGTTTCAGAGTCCTTCATGGTGTTTCAGAGTCCTTCATGGTGACTGATGATGGTCTTGGTGTTTCAGAGTCCTTCATGGTGACTGATTGTGGTCTGAGTGTTTCAGAGTCCTTCATGGTGACTGATGATGGTCGGGGTGTTTCAGAGTCCTTCATGGTGTTTCAGAGTCCTTCATGGTGACTGATGATGGTCTGGGTGTTTCAGAGTACTTCATGGTGACTGATGATGGTCGGGATGTTTCAGAGTCCTTCATGGTGACTGATGGTGGTCTGGGTGTTTCAGAGTACTTCATGGTGACTGATGATGGTCGGGATGTTTCAGAGTCCTTCATGGTGACTGATGGTGGTCTGGGTGTTTCAGAGTCCTTCATGGTGACTGATTGTGGTCTGAGTGTTTCAGAGTACTTCATGGTGACTGATGATGGTCTGGGTGTTTCAGAGTCCTTCATGGTGACTGATGGTGGTCGGGGTGTTTCAGAGTCCTTCATGGTGACTGATGATGGTTGGGGTGTTTCAGAGTCCTTCATGGTGACTGATGGTGGTCTGGGTGTTTCAGAGTCCTTCATGGTGACTGATGGTGGTCTGGGTGTTTCAGAGTCCTTCATGGTGACTGATGATGGTCGGGGTGTTTCAGAGTCCTTCATGGTGACTGATGGTGGTCTGGGTGTTTCAGAGTCCTTCATGGTGACTGATGGTGGTCTGGATGTTTCAGAGTCCTTCATGGTGACTGATTATGGTCTGGGTGTTTCAGAGTCCTTCATGGTGACTGATGATGGTCTGGGTGTTTCAGAGTCCTTCATGGTGTTTCAGAGTCCTTCATGGTGACTGATGGTGGTCGGGGTGTTTCAGAGTCCTTTATGTTGACTGATGATGGTCTGGGTGTTTCAGAGTCCTTCATGGTGACTGATGATGGTCGGGGTGTTTCAGAGTCCTTCATGGTGACTGATGGTGGTCTGGGTGTTTCAGAGTCCTTCATGGTGACTGATGGTGGTCTGGGTGTTTCAGAGTCCTTCATGGTGACTGATTGTGGTCTGAGTGTTTCAGAGTACTTCATGGTGACTGATGATGGTCTGGGTGTTTCAGAGTCCTTCATGGTGACTGATGGTGGTCGGGGTGTTTCAGAGTCCTTCATGGTGACTGATGATGGTTGGGGTGTTTCAGAGTCCTTCATGGTGACTGATGGTGGTCTGGGTGTTTCAGAGTCCTTCATGGTGACTGATGATGGTCGGGGTGTTTCAGAGTCCTTCATGGTGACTGATGGTGGTCTGGGTGTTTCAGAGTCCTTCATGGTGACTGATGGTGGTCTGGATGTTTCAGAGTCCTTCATGGTGACTGATTATGGTCTGGGTGTTTCAGAGTCCTTCATGGTGACTGATGATGGTCTGGGTGTTTCAGAGTCCTTCATGGTGTTTCAGAGTCCTTCATGGTGACTGATGGTGGTCGGGGTGTTTCAGAGTCCTTTATGTTGACTGATGATGGTCTGGGTGTTTCAGAGTCCTTCATGGTGACTGATGATGGTCGGGGTGTTTCAGAGTCCTTCATGGTGACTGATGGTGGTCTGGGTGTTTCAGAGTCCTTCATGGTGACTGATGGTGGTCTGGATGTTTCAGAGTCCTTCATGGTGACTGATTATGGTCTGGGTGTTTCAGAGTCCTTCATGGTGACTGATGATGGTCTGGGTGTTTCAGAGTCCTTCATGGTGTTTCAGAGTCCTTCATGGTGACTGATGGTGGTCGGGGTGTTTCAGAGTCCTTTATGTTGACTGATGATGGTCTGGGTGTTTCAGAGTCCATCATGGTGTTTAAGAGTCCTTCATGGTGACTGATGATGGTCGGGGTGTTTCAGAGTCCTTCATGGTGACTGATGATGGTCTGGGTGTTTCAGAGTACTTCATGGTGACTGATGATGGTCTGGGTGTTTCAGAGTACTTCATGGTGACTGATGATGGTCTGGGTGTTTCAGAGTACTTCATGGTGACTGATGATGGTCGGGGTGTTTCAGAGTCCTTCATGGTGACTGATGATGGTCGGGGTGTTTCAGAGTACTTCATGGTGACTGATGATGGTCGGGGTGTTTCAGAGTACTTCATGGTGACTGATGATGGTCGGGGTGTTTCAGAGTCCTTCATGGTGACTGATGATGGTCTGGGTGTTTCAGAGTACTTCATGGTGACTGATGATGGTCTGGGTGTTTCAGGGTCCTTCATGGTGACTGATGATGGTCTGGGTGTTTCAGGGTCCTTCCTGGTGACTGATGATGGTCTGGGTGTTTCAGAGTCCATCATGGTGTTTCAGAGTCCTTCATGGTGCCTGATGATGGTCTGGGTGTTTCAGAGTCCTTCATGGTGTTTCAGAGTCCTTCATTGTGTTTCAGAGTCCTTCATGGTGACTGATGATGGTCTGGGTGTTTCAGAGTCCTTCATGGTGACTGATGATGGTCTGGGTGTTTCAGAGTCCTTCATGGTGACTGATGATGGTCTGGGGGTGAGAGGACGAGGAGGAGGAGACCAGTAGGAGACGAGGAGAACATGAGGAGGAGACGAGGAGGAGACGAGGAGGAGATGAGGAGGAGATGGCAGCAAGCTGAACAAGCCCTCCTATTGTGTTGTCTTTGGTCCTGACCAAAGTGGCGTTTAGCTTTTGAAAAAAGAAGGCGTGCAGGTTAAAGGTCGTCTTGATGCTGACTGGATAAAGAGACAGTGAAGTAAACATGATGTATGAAACTAAAAGGAAGTAATAACGGTTGACTTTGTTCATATTTAATGTTTAAATGTTCCGGGGTCATTTGTCCTTTGAGTCCGCTCTGACTCGTGGTCGGCGCTCTGGAGGCAAGCTCAATAAAACGTGTTTCTTTCTCCTTCTTGTAAAACTTAATGAGTTGAGTCACGACCACCTGCTCTCGCCTCCTTTTCAGCGCTGCTACATGGTTGTTGTTTTTGTTTTACGCCGTCTTCCTGCTGGAGCCAATTATCCCTGAAACATAACCGCTCCTCGCTGACATGTGACCTCGTCCCGTCCCATCAGAGCAGCTGATGCACTCCTATCTATTTATTAGTGCTCTAAACATCAGCCTGGACTCCCATTAAACGCCTGGAGTGAAACATGGTGTGAGTTTAATCAGGTTCATGTTCAACGTGACTGTTACAGCGCTCGATATTCAGAGATGAGGAATTAAGAAAGATCTGAAGGGGAACGGAGCTCTGACAAAATACTTTATTGACTTTTGGTTTCAGCCACGGGGCTGACGGACTGTTTGCACACAGAATTTCATTTAGTTGCACAAGTGAGTGATTTCCTGCTGGGAGACCAAGCTATTAAACATTTAAGCATGGTTACATCAGCTCAGCCGCCATCTCTCCTGCAGAGGATTTCCATCAGTACAGTGAGGGAGACCGGGGCTTCTACGAGATCACAAGAGAACTACAAGATCACAAGCGACCGACAAGATCACAAGAGAACTACAAGATCACAAGAGAACTACAAGATCACAAGAGAACTACAAGATTACAGGAGAACTACAGGAGAACTACAAGATCACAGAACTACAAGATCACAGGAGAACTACAAGATCACAGAACTACAAGATAACAGAACTACAAGATCACAGGAGAACTACAAGATCACAAGACAACTACAAGATCACAAGAGAACTACAAGATAGCAAGAGAACTACAAGATCACAGGAGAACTACAAGATCACTGGAGAACTACAAGATCACAAGAGAACTACAAGATCACTGGAGAACTACAAGATCACAAGAGAACTACAAGATCACAAGAGAACTACAAGATCACTGGAGAACTACAAGATCACAAGATAACTACAAGATCACAGGAGAACTACAAGATCACAAGAGAACTACAAGATCACAGGAGAACTACAAGATCACAGGAGAACTACAAGATCACAAGAGAACTACAAGATCACAAGAGAACTACAAGATAGCAAGAGAACTACAAGATCACAAGAGAACTACAAAATCACAGGAGAACTACAAGATCACACAACTACAAGATGACAGGAGAACTACAAGATCACAAGAGAACTACAAGATCACAGGAGAACTACAAGATCACTGGAGAACTACAAGATCACAGGAGAACTACAAGATCACAGGAGAACTACAAGATCAAAGGAGCACTACAAGATCACAGGAGAACTACAAGATCACAGGAGAACTACAAGATCACAAGAGAACTACAAGATCACAGGAGAACTACAAGATCACAGGAGAACTACAAGATCACAAGAGAACTACAAGATCACAGGAGAACTACAAGATCACAGGAGAACTACAAGATCAAAGGAGCACTACAAGATCACAGGAGAACTACAAGATCACAGGAGAACTACAAGATCACAAGAGAACTACAAGATCACAGGAGAACTACAAGATCACAGGAGAACTACAAGATCAAAGGAGCACTACAAGATCACAGGAGAACTACAAGATCACAGGAGAACTACAAGATCACAGGAGAACTACAAGACCATCTTCTTTGGAGGAAATAAAAACCTTAAGGCAACTTTGTGTTCTCGGCTCTCGTCTCCTCCTCTCTGGTTGAATTTTTCTGATCAGCACGTTGTTCAGAACACTTTGTTAGATTTGTTCTTCTTTGTGTCTCTGCTCGGTGACTCTACAATTATTTTACCATCACAGTGCCTCTGCTTCCTGCTCGTCCTCTTCATCTTTGTTTTGTTTGAATAAGAAACAAGCTGAAGATAATTGGCTAACGAGTTCAGTCTGAGACGCAGCTTGTGTGTTTACACTTCTGAGAGTTTTTGTCTGAGACATGTGACTGACCTCTGAAAGCAAACGGTAGCATTCTCCAGATTGTTTGTATTGTTCGATTGTAGCTTGGCGTATTTTCATCTCATCAGCACCAGAGAGCAGAAGGACCCTGAGATGTTAAATGTTCTGCTGAAATTGTCAGAATTTTTTTTTCCACCTGAAACGAAAACACCTCATTTGTATTTCAGCCAGAACCTAACACATTCTCATTTGCCTTCAGGCAACCAATCAGTTCCGCTGTCCGAGCTTCAGTCATGTGGATAATGAGCTGACAGCCAATCACAAGCACCCTGGGGGAAGATGCCAGCACGTGATTGGACGCTGGTTCTGTAAGTTCCAGCTTGTTTTGGTTACTCATATGATTTCATTTTCTAAGACCCGAGCAGCTTTTGTCTTTCAGTTCATCTGGTCCAGGTCTGATCAGTGATTACTTGTGATTACTACATACCGAGCCCCACAGAGATACCTGTAATTACTACATAACGAGCTCCACAGAGATACCTGTAATTACTACATAACAAGCCCCAAAGCGATACCTGTGATTACTACATAACGAGCCCCAAAGCGATACCTGTGATTACTACATAACGAGCCCCACATAAATACCTGTGATTACTACATAACGAGCCCCACATAAATACCTGTGATTACTACATAATGAGCCCCACAGATACACCTGTGATTACTACATAACGAGCCCCACAGAGATACCTGTGATTACTACATAACGAGCCCCACATTGATAGCTGTGATTACTACATAACAAGTCCCACATTGATAGCTGTGATTACTACATAACAAGTCCCACATTGATAGCTGTGATTACTACATAACAAGCCCCACAGATACACCTGTGATTACTACATAACAAGTCCCACAGAGATACCTGTCATTACTACATAACGAGCCCCACATTGATAGCTGTGATTACTACATAACGAGCCCCACATTGATAGCTGTGATTACTGCATAACGAGCCCCACAGTGATACCTGTGATTACTGCATAACGAGCCCCACAGAGATACCTGTGATTACTACATAACGAGCCCCACAGAGATACCTGTGATTACTATATAACGAGTCCCACATTGATACCTGTGATTACTACATAACGAGCCCCACAGAGATACCTGTGATTACTGCATAACGAGCCCCACATAAATACCTGTGATTACTACATAACGAGCCCAACATAAATACCTGTGATTGCTGCATAACGAGCCCCACAGTGATACCTGTGATTACTGCATAACGAGCCCCACAGAGATACCTGTGATTACTGCATAATGAGCCCAACATAAATACCTGTGATTGCTACATAACGAGCCCCACATAAATACCTGTGATTACTGCATAACGAGCCCCACAGTGATACCTGTGATTACTGCATAATGAGCCCCACAGAGATACCTGTGATTACTACATAACGAGCCCCACAGAGATACCTGTGATTACTATATAACGAGCCCCACATTGATACCTGTGATTACTACATAGCGAGCCCCACATTGATACCTGTGATTACTACATAACGAGCCCCACATGAATATCTGTGATTACTACATAACGAGCCCCACATACATACCTGTGATTACTACATAACGAGCCCCACATAAATACCTGTGATTACTACATAACGAGCCCCACATTGATACCTGTGATTACTACATAACGAGCCCCAAATAAATACCTGTGATTACTACATAACGAGCTCCACAGTGATACCTGTGATTACTACATAACGAGCCCCACAGTGATACCTGTGATTACTGCATAACGAGCTCCACAGAGATACCTGTGATTACTACATAACGAGCCCCACATAAATACCTGTGATTACTACATAACGAGCCCCACAGAGATACCTGTGATTACTACATAACGAGCCCCACATAAATACCTGTGATTACTACATAACGAGTTCCACATAAATACCTGTGATTACTACATAACGAGCCCCACATTGATAGCTGTGATTACTACATAACGAGCCCCACATTGATAGCTGTGATTACTACATAACAAGTCCCACAGAGATACCTGTGATTACTACATAACGAGCCCCACATTGATACCTGTAATTACTACATGACGAGCCCCACATTGATAGCTGTGATTACTACATAACGAGCCCCACATTGATAGCTGTGATTACTACATAACGAGCCCCACATTGATAGCTGTGATTACTACATAACGAGCCCAACATAAATACCTGTGATTACTACATAACGAGCCCCACAGTGATACCTGTGATTACTGCATAACGAGCCCCACAGTGATACCTGTGATTACTGCATAACGAGCCCCACAGAGATACCTGTGATTACTACATAACGAGCCCCACAGAGATACCTGTGATTACTATATAACGAGCCCCACATTGATACCTGTGATTACTACATAACGAGCCCAACATAAATACCTGTGATTACTACATAACGAGCCCCACATAAATACCTGTGATTACTGCATAACGAGCCCCACAGAGATACCTGTGATTACTACATAACGAGCCCCACAGAGATACCTGTGATTACTATATAACGAGCCCCACAGATATACCTGTGATTACTACATAATGAGCCCCACATTGATAGCTGTGATTACTACATAACGAGCCCCAAATAAACACCTGTGATTACTATATAACGAGCCACACAGAGATACCTGTGATTACTGCATAACGAGCCCCACAGATATACCTGTGATTACTGCATAACGAGCCCCACAGAGATACCTGTGATTACTACATAACGAGCCCCACAGAGATACCTGTGATTACTGCATAACGAGCCCCACAGAGATACCTGTGATTACTACATAACGAGCCCCACATTGATACCTGTGATTACTACATAACGAGCCCCAAATAAATACCTGTGATTACTACATAACGAGCCCCACAGAGATACCTGTGATTACTACATAACAAGCCCCACAGATATACCTGTGATTACTGCATAACGAGCCCCACAGAGATACCTGTGATTACTACATAACGAGCCCCACAGAGATACCTGTAATTACTACATAACGAGCCCCACAGTGATACCTGTGATTACTACATAACGAGCCCCACAGAGATACCTGTGATTACTGCATAACGAGCCCCACAGAGATACCTGTGATTACTACATAACGAGCCCCACATTGATACCTGTGATTACTACATAACGAGCCCCAAATAAATACCTGTGATTACTGCATAACGAGCCCCACAGAGATACCTGTGATTACTACATAACAAGCCCCACAGAGATACCTGTGATTACTACATAACGAGCCCCACAGATATACCTGTGATTACTACATAACGAGCCCCAAATAAACACCTGTGATTACTACATAACGAGCCCCACAGATATACCTGTGATTACTACATAATGAGCCCCAAATAAATACCTGTGATTACTACATAACAAGCCCCACATTGATACCTGTGATTACTACATAACGAGCCCCACAGAGATACCTGTGATTACTACATAACGAGCCCCACAGATATACCTGTGATTACTACATAACGAGCCCCACAGTGATACCTGTGATTACTACATAATGAGCCCCAAATAAATACCTGTGATTACTACATAATGAGCCCCACAGATATACCTGTGATTACTACATAACGAGCCCCACAGATATACCTGTGATTACTACATAATGAGCCCCAAATAAATACCTGTGATTACTACATAACAAGTCCCACAGATATACCTGTGATTACTACATAATGAGCCCCACATTGATACCTGTGATTACGACATAACGAGCCCCACATTGATACCTGTGATTACTACATAACGAGCCCCACATTGATACCTGTGATTACTACATAATGAGCCCCACATTGATACCTGTGATTACTACATAACGAGCCCCACATTGATACCTGTGATTACTACATAATGAGCCCCACATTGATAGCTGTGATTACTACATAACGAGCCCAACATAAATACCTGTGATTACTACATAACGAGCCCCACATTGATAGCTGTGATTACTACATAACAAGTCCCACAGATATACCTGTGATTACTACATAACGAGCCCCACATTGATAGCTGTGATTACTACATAACGAGCCCCAAATAAATACCTGTGATTACTACATAACGAGTCCAACATAAATACCTGTGATTACTACATAACGAGCCCCACATTGATAGCTGTGATTACTACATAACGAGCCCCACATTGATAGCTGTGATTACTACATAACAAGTCCCACAGATATACCTGTGATTACTACATAACGAGCCCCACATTGATAGCTGTGATTACTACATAATGAGCCCCAAATAAATACCTGTGATTACTGCATAACGAGCTCCACAGAGATACCTGTAATTACTACATAATGAGCCCAACATAAATACCTGTGATTACTACATAACGAGCCCAACATAAATACCTGTGATTACTACATAACGAGCCCAACATAAATACCTGTGATTACTACATAACGAGCCCCACAGATATACCTGTGATTACTACATAACGAGCCCCACAGAGATACCTGTGATTACTACATAACGAGCCCCACAGTGATAGCTGTGATTACTACATAACGAGCCCCACAGAGATACCTGTGATTACTACATAACGAGCCCCACAGAGATACCTGTGATTACTACATAACGAGCCCCACAGTGATAGCTGTGATTACTATATAACGAGCCCCACAGTGATACCTGTGATTACTACATAACGAGCCCCACAGTGATACCTGTGATAACAAGCCCTCTTCCTGCTCCTCACCTATCAAGTTTTTTTTTTAAAATCTTTTTTCTATTTGTTATTTTTTCCCAGCACTAAATGCCTCCAAACACATACACACACACACACACAGCTGTGTCTTTTTCCTCCTATTAATCCACTCTATCCTTCCTCTCTAATCACAGCCTAGCAGACTGCTCACGTGCGTGCGTGTGTGTGTGTGTGTGTGTGTGTGTGTGCATATTCTCCATCACCAGCTCCATTTAAATAATTCACTTCACTTGTTTCTCTCTCACAGACGATGGACAGGTGTGTCGGCTTGATTGATTTCTTCTTGCTGCAGGAGAAACTCTCCTCCGTCTCTCTTCTTCTTCTTTTTCTTCTTCTTCTTCTTCTTCTTCTTCTTCTCCTTCTCCTTCTTCTTCTTCTTCTTCTTCTTCCCTGCAGGGGAAAAAGAAACGATTTCTCTCTCCTCGTCCTCGTCTCCTTCGTTCTCCACCTCGCAGCAGCAGCAGACTTTTATAGGTGAATGGAGTGAAAACATGAATCAGACCAAGCATGGAAACAAATCTCCACTCCAGCTGAAGAAACTTATTAAAAACCGCCTGATTGGAGAATCTGGCTCTAAGGCAGCCATTTTGGATCCTGCACACACTGATGAAGTGTTCCTGGAGCGACGCCTGAAACAGATGGAAGCTATCGGTGCGTTCATACACTCTTCATTAACTCGAAAAGTCAGAGTTCTTCCAGAATAGCAGCAGGCCTTTGAGGAGAATTCATTAAAACTCATCAAAACGTCCCCAAACCATCCGTGCCTTCACGAGAACATGGAGAGAAAATAACACAAATCTGTGAGATCTGAATGAACGACATCATCGTTATTTCATCCTTCATGATCCCTCGACTACTGTTGAAAGGATGTTTGACTTACATGAAACCTTGAATGCAATAAAAAGGCTGAGCGAGCCTCCATTGTTCTCCATGAGAGCGTTCAGAAGGCGGTCACGGCCACTCAGGGCGCTTTTCAGAAAGGCGCTGTAGACGTCACCGGTGGAATTTTTAATGTGTGATCATATAGTAAGGTCATTTCATCATCTCACTGATTGGTCCTTTGTGTGTCGGCTCCACCAAATCAAGCAGCGATTCTCTGAACCAAAACCAACAGAGTTTAAATTAACCTTTAACTCGTCTGTTTGGAAGAAAACAAAAACACTGGTGACCTTTGAAAAGAAGTCGTTTATCAAGGAGACTTTAGGAAAGCCATTAACTCTTACTTAGTGTCTTGAAATAATCATTAGGATCCGTGTGAGATGGGTTCAGTCTGTGTTTGTTTCCTCTCTGAGCGATGTGATATTTTTAAATCCTTCTTACAGACGTTCTGCTCGGCTGAACGCTTTAATAGAAACACGCACAACAATGACTAAAGCTTTCCATTCTCCTGGTTTTTATTTTAAAAAGAAGAAGAAGAAGCTGTTTCCACCTCTGAGAGTCAAACGGCTGCAGGCTGCAAACAACTGAAACACGAGAGGAAATGTGCGATAAGAGAGAATGAAGGCGTCCACATGAAATGCAGAACAGGACGTTTGTCTTCGAGAGGCCCAGAAAGAAACAACTTGTACCTTTTTACCCACACACTGTTCTGCCCCCAGGGTCCCCTCTTGCTGAATGCTAATGCTAAGAGGAGCTAATATTAGACACAAGAGTCTGAAAAACAGGAGCAACAAAAAGAAACTCTCATTACACTCATTAAACCTCAGAGAAGTTTTCTTTCACCCGTGGTGAACGTCCTCACATCTGAGATGACATCAGGAGGACTGATACTCTATATTCATGTTCACACATGCAGCTCACAGCAGGAGACTGGGGGAGGGGGGGGGGGGTCTCCTGAGGTAAGACGTGATGGAAAAAGAACAGAATCTCAATGTGAACTAAAGAGAGGAGAAGAACATCCTGGAGAACAGGAAACATGCAGCAGCAGGTTGATTAGAGCACGGAGATGGTAGAGGTGACGTGCAGACAGTCTGTGGTCGTGAAGCCATCACATGTGAATAACGGTCACCACCCCCTCCCACTGGCCCCTCCCACTGGCCCCTCCCACTGGCTCCAGGTGAATTCTCCTGATTAGGGTCTTTCTGCAGAATAAATATGAGGAGGCTGGAGGAGAAACTCTGAGTGAAGAGAGAAACATTCAGATGTTTGAGTGATCACATGACGCTCAGAGTGAAAACACTTCAGGAGAACAGTGAAGGTGTGAGAGAACCTAACAGGTACGTTAGCTTATCATGCTAACAGGACCTGCTGCGTAACGACAGGTAGGTTAAGGAGGAAGAAGAGGAGGAGGAGGAGGAAGAGGAAGAGGAGGAGGGGGAAGAGGAGGTGGAGGAGGAAGAGGAGGAGGAGGAAGAGGAGGAGGAAGAGGAGGAGGAGGAAGAGGAGAGATGTTATTTTGTTTGTTTATTCTTTGTTGTTGTTTTAAAAGTTTTAGAAATGAAGATGTTAGAAATGAAAAATGCTGATTGGTGGAAAATGTCTCGCTCTCATCTGATTAGTGAATCATATTTCATCACGCTCACACACGACACCTAGTGGCAGGAAAAGGAAGGCGAGGCGACTTTATTTATGGATCAGTTTAACAAGCCACGCCCCCTGCTGCACGCACACATGGCCAGAGAGAAAACACACAAAGTAACACCAACACACACATCACCATGACAACAGCAATGTAATTATCCTCACCAGGTATGATCCAGATACACGTTCAGTTTATGTTCCTCTCACCTGTTTCATCCCGACAGGTAAGTCTCCTATGTCACTTCCTGTGTCACTTCCTGTGTCATTTCCTGTGTCACTTCCTCTTACAAATAAACTCGTAATGAACTTCCTTCATCATTTCCCTCGAGGAGAACTCGTTCTGTCACTGCAGCACAAAGTTGGAACGAGTTCAAAACTAAAACCTCAATGAAGAGCGTAGAAGAAGAAAGCGCCGACACGCTGCCAGCAGGACTTTAAACACGAGAGTAAGAAAGTTATTTCAGGATAAACTCGCAGAACATACAGACCAATCAGCAGCATCCTCTACGGCGCTCATTCTGACACACGCTGCAGCTCGATCACAACGACGACGTCTCTGCAGGCGGCCGCTCAACACAGACGCTTTAAAAGTGTTTAAATCAGAGAAATACAGGGGGGGGGGGATACAGAGGGGGAATACAGAGGGGGGGATACAGAGGGGGGAATACAGAGGGGGGAATACAGAGGGGGGAATACAGAGGGGGGGATACGGGGGGGAATACAGAGGGGGGATACAGAGGGGGGGATACAGAGGGGGGGATACGGGGGGGAATACAGAGGGGGGATACAGAGGGGGGGATACAGAGGGGGGGATACGGGGGGGAATACAGAGGGGGGATACAGGGGGGAATACAGAGGGGGGGATACAGAGGGGGGGATACAGGGGGGGGATACAGAGGGGGGATACAGGGGGGAATACAGAGGGGGGGATACGGGGGGGAATACAGAGGGGGGATACAGGGGGGAATACAGAGGGGGGGATACGGGGGGGAATACAGAGGGGGGGATACAGGGGGGAATACAGAGGGGGGGATACAGAGGGGGGGATACAGGGGGGGATACAGAGGGGGGGATACAGAGGGGGGGGATACAGGGGGGGAATACAGAGGGGGGGATACAGAGGGGGGATACAGGGGGGGATACAGGGGGGGAATACAGAGGGGGGGGATACAGGGGGGGAATACAGAGGGGGGGATACGGGGGGGGGTACAGGGGGGGAATACAGAGGGGGGGATACAGGGGGGGAATACAGAGGGGGGGGATACAGGGGGGGGGATATCCATCCCGTGTGTGAGAGTATTTGTGAGAGTGTGTGTGTGTGTGTGTGCACCCCAGGGTGCGTTTGAATTGTCCCTCCTATCTCCTTTCACTATCCACTTCACCTTTAACCCTGGAAGCATTTAAGTGGCGGCCATGATAAGAGCCGTTTGAATTCTCTAAAAGTTAAGGAAAGGTGGGTCAATGCTTCCTTTATAACCTCCTTTAGGATACACTGGACCGTCCTTTACCAAAGGAGATGAGATATGACGTCCCACAATTCCTTGCGGCCGCAACATTTAAAGCGACTCACGCATCCGACCAATCAGGAACATTAACAATGATCGTAAAGTGACTCAGATGATGTTTTATTCAACATGCTGTGCTGCTGTACAATGTATAAAACTATAAATTAAACTATAAACTAAAATTATGTGTAGGTCATATCTTACATAAATGTAACAATTAATTTCATATTGATGTTGATGTTGATTTCTGATTGGACTGGAAGCTGATGGTTTCACTTTTCTTACTTGTATTCTGGTAGTCTATATTTCTTATATTTCAATCCCAACCTGGTGGTGATCAGGATTATTTCACCAGTAAGAAGCACAGGGGAAAGTTTTTTAGATGATCTTTTGGTAGTCAATTTTCTGAACATTGTAGTTTCAACACGGCAGACCCACGTCATTAACCTCCGCCGGTCCGTCACATTTAATGATGTGGCCTAGTGGAAATGTGGTCGGATTGTCAGAGAAACGAGATCGCCTTTCACTAAGTCCTTTATGAATTCTCCTAACATCTTTCCTTGACCTCATGACCTTTTCCCCGGGGTTAAGGTGAAGAGGATAGTGAAGGAGATAGGAGGGACAATTCCAACGCACCCACACACACACAGTATAAACTCTCAGCGTGTATTGATGGTGGGATTTCCCATGATGCCTTGGGAAACAGCAGTCATTCATCGTTGAGGTTCAGACATGCATGGCTCTTTAATCCCGTCCCTGACGCCATGTTGAGTCTTCTCCCTGTGAGGTCATTATTATCGATTTATAGGGTTTGAGTTCTCTTTAATGGATTCAAACAGACTCAAGGTTTAACATTTTAATATCACCCAATCAGAAAATACAGGAAACCACACCAGTGCAAACAGGAAGTAGGAGCTCTGCCACTTCCTTGTTCCATCACATTTTGGTACAAACACATCATCATCATCATCATCATCATCATCATCATCACTTTCATCAAAATGGATGCCCTCGTCTTCTCCATTATTTTTTCTCTAATTCTGCAATCTGAAGGATTCTCAGAGTTGTTGGACTCATCGTGTACTTCGTGTTTGTTTCCCGACCGGACGAGACGGCGAGTGATTACCATAATAATTATCATGATGCTAATTAGCTTCTTCACGTCAACATTAGGGTTATTGCCCTGACCATAATCATAATAATGTTAAGAATGTCATCATCATCACAACAGGCACAGCCAGGTCACCATTGCCAGCACTGCTGCTGCTTCCTCGCCATCTTTGTCGCACACACATCGTAACACACACACACACACACACACACACACACACACACACACACACACACACACACACACACACACACACACACGCACACAGCACTGGACACACGGTGTATAGAAGCAGGCAGGCCCATTAATTCATTTATGGCTCAATTATTAACACCAAAGCCTAACAGAGGAAGGTTCAGAAGGATCAACACACCAGAAGGTCATCACAAGTCCCGCCCCCAAAGGCTTGACCGGGGTTTTAGAGTGGTCATCCTGATGTTTCCCCGAGGTCTGTCTCGCTTCCTTTGGGCTCCACAGTTCTGGACCGTTTTCTTAAGTCAGAGAACACGGGAACATCCTGTAATATCCTTTACTGTTTTTACCCCTTTGAATCTCTTCAAACATGCCGTAACATCTGTCCAACATCCCGCTCATCAAAATATGTCAAAATGTCCGGAGCCGTGTTCGTTTCCTCAAGCTGGAACCGTCTTTCACCGTCCCTGTGGGGAGTCCACCGCTCGGTGACCGTTACAGGTCTGCAGACTTGAACACAATCTATCGAGCGTCCCGTTGAAAACGCCACATCGTCTGCATACAAAGACAGCCTCAATAAGCCAGACTCGTCTGTGGGCCCCCTTCCTTTACAGACCTCCATGTCCACTCTTCTATTCTCGCTTCTGAGGTTGGAAAAAGTGTTGATTGGAAGCTGAACACTGATTGGCTGGAAAGAAAAAAAACCCTCAAAGTTTGTTGCTTCCATCCAGCAACTGACGCCGTTGTCAAACGGCGTTCATGTTTGTGCTTTGTGAGACCACAGAGATTTGTTGAGGTGTTCTTTCTTTTATCTCCAAGTCAGAAAGGTTGCCATGGTAACTGTAGTTTATATAGACCCTGGACTACTTTGGGTTTTCTCAAAGACAAATTCTCTTCACAATTTTAAAACAAGTTCTAATTACAGTCGAGCTTCACAAGGTCAATTTATACAGAGAGCGTCCGTCGAGAACCGTCAGCACACCTGATAGTTCTCTGGTGCAGTGATTCTCAATGTCAGGGTCCCGAGGTCATTTCTGGGGGTCGCCAGAAGGTTGTGGAGAAGAAGAAAAAACCATATTTATAGATTTAAGTTACATATTTTTGACCGGGGGTTCGTTTTTGCATTACAGCGCCTGTATCAGTGAAATAGTTCGTCTTATAGAGCTGTTTGATATTTCTGTTACGAGGTTCACTGCGTGATGGCTGCTGCACGCCGCCACCCCACAGACTGCATGCTGTGTGAGTGACTGCAGTCAGCCCCTAACCCAACTTCTACCCAAAGTAACGTCAAAAAATAGCCTCCAAGAGAATTGCTTATTTAAGCTTTTAAAACCGGGCTCGTGACACAGAGAGGTTGAGAAGCACTGCTCTGTCTGAAGCGTTTAAAGTTTCCACACATGGATAATAATCGTCCAAAGAATGAGAAGTTTGGCCTCAAAGCTCCAATGCGAGACTTTTTGTGTTGAGTCCATGTTTGTTGTGAAATCATCAACACTTTCGTTCGATCGTAATAAATCCTCAAACTGTAACTTTTAAAATGTTTCAGGATCAAAGCATGACAGCGTGGAGATGCTGTGTTATAGCTTTGAAAGTAAAATACAAATTAAATAAATAATCAATTAGTTCAGCATCGTTTTAATCTGATTTAATTTATGGTTTTTACACCGCTTCCTTTGTCCTAAAGCCTGGCTCAGGCTGCAGGATCATCGGGCTGATTTGAGCTCCGATTCCTCCAATCGCAAGGTCGTTCCCGACTCGAGGCACTCTGAACGGATTATCTTCCAGATTATTTCCGAGTCGTATAACGATCCGATCTTAACGGTTTATATCAAACATGTTTTTAAAATCAGATTTAAAATCTTGAGGATCACGTTATGAAAGTGTCTGGAGCAAGTCGTGTGTGACTACAATGACCACGAGAGACGTGTACAGGTGAGCTGAACACCTGAAACACGTCTGACAGTTTCAATCTGACCTCTGACCTCTGACCTCCAGCTCTCACTGAAGAACAGGCGACACGTGTTGTGTCGTCTCTTCAGACGTTTCTTCACACAAACTTGTATTTTATGTTTTTCTACACAAAGCTTTATAATCACAGATTTAACCTACGGCTCCATTGTTTACGTGAGGTCATGTGAGGTGGTGCGTTCCTCCACCGGGCACTATAAACTTTATGGCGTCCAGTAGTCTGTGATGAGATAGAGATTATAGAACATCTGTTGATGATGATTTTAAACCTCCTGCAGTGTGAGCCGGGCTGAACTGATGTTTTTGATTGTTTTATATTCCTGTTGATGCTGGAACATTTGCATGATGAATGCGTTGAACATTTTCCCGTTAAGGTAATAAAACCTTTGCTCTATACAGCCTTGACTAAATTGTGGAACATCTTGTTTAGTCTTCAAACAGCCGGAGAGCGTTCAAAGTCTGCAGGTTGAAAAAGAAAAGAGAGCACATTAACGCTGCTGCGGTCTGTTTGTGCTTTTATATATTCAAAGAGGTTTTTAAGGGAGGCCAACGAAGCCTCGAATAACACGCTGATACTTTTCAAACTGCCCCCTGAGCTGAAGCAGTTTGGATGTTGTGCAGTGTTAATGAGGGAGAAAAGAGTCCTCTGAGCTCCGAGCACTGTGATCAGAGGACTCTGAGTCCACGTATAGGACTCTGAGTCCACGTAGAGGACTCTGAGTCCACGTAGAGGACTCTGAGTCCACGTAGAGGACTCTGAGTACACGTAGAGGACTGAGTCCACGTTTAGGACTCTGACTACACGTAGAGGACTGAGTCCACGTTTAGGACGCTGAGTCCAGGTTTAGGACTGAGTCCACATATAGGACTCTGAGTCCACGTATAGGACTCTGAGTCCACGTAGAGGGCTCTGAGTCCACGTAGAGGGCTCTGAGTCCACGTAGAGGACTCTGGGTCTCGTTTGAGATCTGGAGGGTTAGGATGAAAACAATAACTGAATGTTGGGCCAATCAGAGATGCGTATGACTTTACTGTGTGTCAGTTTGGCTCTAATAAGGTTCTTTAAACTTTAAGCTAGGTGGCAGTGAGACGTCTGTGTCACATTTGAAGCGTAGCATCAAAATGAGCGTCACGCTCCCGGCTGTTTTATCAGGAAGGTTCAGAAAAGTTTGATTGTGCTTTGAACAGAAGTAACCAAACTAACCGTGAGTTACTGCTCGTTCGAGATAAGCTTGTATTGTTTTTGCTGTTAGCTGGCAGCTAACAGTCACTGCTAACTAGTTAGTTAGCAGCGTCTGTAGCAGCAGAAACCAGTTTAACAGCAAACAATGCGTCTGAAACAAAATAGAAAACACATTTTCTTTAAAAGAAAAAGAAATAGAAGAGTAACCAGCTGAAGATCCAGTCAGTCTTTTTTTCATTCCGACTGCATATTTAAGCTAGCAGTGCATTAGCATTAGCTTAGCAGTCAGTTTGCAGTCCCTTCAGTCTAGCTAGTTGGTGAAGCGTTAGCCGAGGGCGGAGTTTTGAGGTTTGCGCAGCCATTGGTAGAATTGCCGCCGGTGAAGGCGATGCCAACGAACATTGCCCTCAACGATCTCCAGCGCCCGCGGCAACGCAGGCCCCGCCCCGACACCACTGGACTGGATGAACTCCTTTAACTGAGGACAGAAAAGACAGGAAAGAGAGTCGACGATGAGGAACAAGAGGAGGGGAGAAGGGGAGTGGGAAGGACAGAAGGAAGAGGGGAAGCAGTTAGAAGAATTTAAAAACCTGTGACAATCAGGAAAGAAAAGACAGAAACGTTCACCCTAAGAGTCTGGGAAGCTAATCACAATATAGCATATGATTAAAAGGAACCAACAACAGGCATGATTGAGGTTTTTGGAGCCTGAAGTCAGTAACTGCTGAATAAACTTCAAATCACAGCTCTCAGAATTGACAGCTAAAACATCCAGCGTGACGGAAATGTTCAAACCAGACCTCAAAGATCTCTTTTAAAAATGTTCGGCATGTGTTTGCAGTGCAGTTCACATCACTGTGAGCTTGATTTTCTGCAGCAGTGAGTGTGGCTGAGGCAGCTGGACCCATTAATAGAATCTCAAAGTGGGAGAAGTTATTTTGGGTGTCCCTGATTTCTGGAAGTAGCAGTCCCTATTGTTTTACTCAGAGATAATGAGAGTCACAGTTTGAAGCCTGCTACAGCTTACATCAGCATGAAGCACTCAACATTTAAGAAATTAGACAGAAAATAAGAATTAAAGGACCAATCAGTACTACTTACTATCTGATCAGACATTAAGGAAACATGCTGAAGTGCTGGCTTCTCTGACAACAATGCAGCAGCCAGTATGTTCTCCTTCTAATTTTAGATTCTGCTCCTGAATGCTCTGGATTTGTTTGGACCAGAGAAGGTAGGGGCTTTTAAGACACCCCCCCACACGGCCGTTTTGGACGCCCCTCGGTTTGTCAGATATGAGAGCAGTTATCAGGTCAACAGGTGTTGCAGCGATGGAAGCGGGCAAGAGAAGTGGTTCAGATAGAAGTGATTGTACCCGACCTAAAAAGCCTCTGCATGTTTCTAATAAGCTCCATGAGCAGAAACGTGCTCAAACTAGGATCAATATTGGAGATGCTTTTGAAAAATGGAGAGAGGTTAGAACACAGAAAGGTTTACAGACCCATGCAGAGCTGGATAAACACTGAAGCTTCAGTGTCTGTGACATACAGATTTTAAAGTCGCCAATAAAACTGTGATCACGCTGTAATGGTAGCTAGCTCAGAGGTCCAGTGCATCACAGTGAACAGAGTTTTATGCAAAATGTCGGCCATTACTACAGCAGGAAACACGACCAATGTTTCTATGATTTAATAACAAACAAACAACGGAGCAGATACTGGCATGTAGCCGACAACACCTGAGATCATAAACTGTAAATATCTGCTCTGGTTTCATGGAAGCTTTAAAGAGGACATGAAGAACACCTGCAGGAAGAGGAAGGAGACATGGACTAAAGGTGGTTTGAAGTTTCAGTATTAAAGGACTTTAACTGCAGTTGAACAGAAACATTGATGTGAGTTATAAAAGCTAACCTGTCCTTTAAAGAGAGAGTTTCCCTCTGAAGATAATGAGAGGGAAAACATGAAGGAGAAACTCTGCACCCTAATTAAAGAAAGACGAGTCCTGCATGAGAGGTGAGCTGTTCACGGGAAACTTTCTGTGTCAGGACAGAAACTTTGTGGAAGGAAGACAATTAACTGAACCTTTTTCTCTTCTCCATCGTTTGGGAGCGAAGAGGAAACTTGCTCAGAGTTTGACAGATTCAGTGGAGCACAGGAGGAAAATCCATCTTCACACTCTTGATATCGTTAACTCAGCAGCGTCTGGCGTTCCTCTCCTCTATCCCACAGATTCTCTCTTTAACCCTCCTCCCCCTCCCCCACATTCACTAGTAAGATGTGTTCAGTGGGCGGGAGCAGACTTCAGTCACACATGGCATCTTCTCTAAATGAATCATTCAAAAACAGGATTTCATCCTGACTCTGCAGGACACTAAAGTTTGGGATTTAAAAGTCGTCCAAACTGGAGTCAGACAAACGTTTTGTTGATATATTCATATTGTGACCACTAGGGGGCTTTTTCAGCTCACTGTTTAACTTTAGTTTTTCATTGTTAACGAGTGAAGATGCACAGGTACACAGGTGATGAGAGAAGAGTTTATAACAGACCACAGAACGTCACGGGGACGATCGATGGACCAGAGGTGAATACGAGTCAGGGACCCACTGGAGTCAAAGAGACACGGGTGGTCCTGTTTGTGTGTGTGTGTGTGTGTGTGTGTGTGTGTGTGTGTGTGCGTCTGTCTGTGTGTGTGTGTGTGTGTGTGTGTGTGTGTGTGTGTGTGTGTGTGTGTGTGTGTGTGTGTGTGTGCTCTTGTGTACATACCTCAGTGAGTTCTTTGTCCGTGTTCAGGAACTCTGTGACTCCCCCGATGAGCTTTGAGTTCATGAACAGCGTTTCACCGTAACTGTAAAATAAATCAGAGAGAAAGTTTCAGTGTTTTCGTCTTTAGCGTTTCCTGAAGATTCAAACCCGCTCTCCTTCCTCACCGGGCGTTCAGCACGTCCCACTTATCTCTGAAGTATTTCCAGGCCAGGCTTCGACCCTGCGAGTTTCTTCCTACGTGGATGATCACGTCGATCACGTCCTGCTCGGGGACCAGGTCAGAGGTCAGCGACAGGTTGAGCAGCCTGGGAGGAGACAGGCGAACTTTATGAAGCAGGAAGTAAACACACGAGGGTCGGCTGTGGCTTAGTGGTAGAGAGGGTCGTCTTTCAACCTGATGGTTGGGGGTTTGATCCCCTGCTCCTGAAACGGTCTGTCTGATGTGTCCTTCAACAAGACGCTTAACCTTCTGTTTCAGTGTGTGTGTGTGTGTCTGTGTGTGTGTGTGTGTTTGTCTGTGTGTGTGTCTGTGTGTGTTTGTGTGTTTGTCTGTGTGTGTGTCTGTGTGTGTGTGTGTGTGTGTGTGTCTGTGTGTGTGTGTGTTTGTGTCTGTGTGTTTGTCTGTGTGTGTGTCTGTGTGTGTTTGTGTGTGTGTGTGTGTTTGTGTCTGTGTGTGTGTGTGTGTGTCTGTGTGTGTGTGTGTGTCTGTGTG
>NC_089217.1:82663-100163 GCF_963930695.1 Labrus bergylta
CAGTAACCAGTCAGCAGCTCATCAGGTCTCTCATGGATCTCTTTACAGACTTCATGATTACTGCATTAGCAATCAGCCGTATCAAAACTCATGAACCAGGATGGTCCACAAACCATTAAAGAGATTTAAAAAGAGCTGAGCAGAGTCAACAGCCTTCTTTGATTAACAGCTGTTATTATTCTCAGAGCTGAAGCCTGATCATGATTTACCGTATTGACAGTCAGCAGAAAACCTCAGACCGACCATCCTGATTAATTCAGAATATCTCTAAGAACTCGATGTTTTCCTGCACATCAATACTAATAAATAAATGAAGAGTTAAAGTCAACAGCGTGTAACACTGTGGGACTTTTGAGCACTTGTGAACGCAGCATCGGCCTCTGATTCAATCCACCTCTGCTGCTGTGTTCAGCCGTGACTACGCCTCAAATAAAAGCTCAACAACAAGTATTGGTGAACGCCCTGGGACCCCCGAGTGTGTCTGAACGCAGCCCCTTAAGACTCAACAAGAACAGAAGAAAGAGTTCAGCTCCACCTGCAACAAACAGCTTCAGTTCAGCGGCTGAGGAGAGCAGCTCCAGAGAAACACAAAAGAGATGAAAGCAGAGAACAGAGGTTGATTGTACATGTCAGAACAATAACATGACAGAAAAGAGGAAGACGAAGGAGTGAACAACAGGTGAGGAGGAGGAAAGGAGCTGATGAAGAATTGATGGAGGAGAAAGTGGGTCGATAAAACAACGAAGAGAATAAACTTTCAGACCTGGTGAAGGATGTGAATAAAACATGGAGTGTATCAAATATAAATGAAATATAAATCATGTAAAGGTGCTAAAGAATGTGAAGAGAAAATGCTTCTTCAGGAGAAAACGGAGGACAAACTCTGAGCTTATCGAGTTGTGAAACAAAGAGTTCCAAAGGGATTGCCGGTGAATGAAGAGATGAATGAGGCCGGGCAGCGTGCCCTGAGGACTGCTGTCTCCAGGAGAGTTATTGTCAGAGCGGTTAAAATGTAAAGGTTATCCTCGGCCACGCTGGGATTAACCAAAGACTGTAGAATACATAGACGCATCGGCCCAGTCACATTGAGAGGCGTTTTGATGCTGAACGATGGCGGTCACCATGTTGGAAATTCTAACCTGTCCGTATCTAGTTTCAGGGCGAGAGGTGGAGCTGAGGTGGGACTTAAGCCTTGAGGTTATCAGATACAACATGCCCACCTGTCACAAGAGGCTTTACATAAATGATGCTTTAGAGGAAAGCCGCGTCGAGTCCCAGTTCTGACCAGCTCCATCCCTACGATCTGACCCGGAGCCTTCGATCTCGGACACCCGCCACCCTGCAGACTTTCCGGAGTGCGGGGCCTTCAGTGTGGCGACCCCCACCCTCTGGAGCCCTCTCCTGGTTATCTGCGACGCTACATCCTCGCACCATCGCTATAAAACCTGATCGGCTCAGCTCATGGACTCAGTTTAATCGTGTTGTTTTGTGTGTTCTGATGTAACACGTTCTCGGGTCCCTTGAAGGCGCTTTTCTCGATGTAATTAATCGTTTATTCTTTGCCTTTGTGTTGATTTAAAGTTTAATTTTTACAATAAAATGATAAACAAACATTTAAAGTCTAACCTGTTGTTGTTCCTCACTTCCTGTCCATACAGGAAGTGCTCCTGGTTGACAGTGATGTAATGAGTGGGGAGCTGCTCTGATTGGTTCTTGCTGATTGTAAGCACAGGGTAGCCCATTTGTAGAGTCCACCTGTCCATCATCTCTCCAATATTGATGTCCTGCCCCTCTGAATGCATGGCCTAAAAACAGACAGATGAATAATTATGATTAATGATTCGTAAACATAAATAATTTAATGACTTTCTACAATCATTAGTGAGGTCATCTTACCCCATGAGTAACCTATTAATATCTGAAATAACAGCTCCTTTAAAGTCTCCTCATTAGAGACACATCTTGTACTTTCAGGTAATTGGACGTCTGATTGGCTGGAAGCTCGGCCTCGCTATAACGAGCAGCGCTAACGAAGATGAATCTCGTTAAACTGCCTTTTTTTTTTCCTGTGTGAAGGACAAACAAGAAAAACAAGGCCTCCACCTGTCAGTCATGTCACCATGGCAACATGACTTTTCACACCCCCGTCTCATCAGGCGTGAGGTAACGAGCGTCTCCGAGGCCTTCATTAGAAGAGCTTCGTCAAATAATTAACAGCTTCTCTCAGTGTGGCGGCTTCGTCCCTGAAGATCTACATGTGGAACATTTAAAGGTTTAACTCCCTGATGGAAAGTAAGGTACCTTACACGACATGACAACAGATCTCTCTGAAACTTTAGAGCAAGGCGGGAAGAGGAAGCTGAAAAGTAGGACAGGTAAACGGACAGGTGAGCTCCTTACCTGAGACAGTTTGCTCCACAGGTCGTCTCTGGCTGCGTTACTGTACATGTGACTCAGAAGGTAATCCTGAAACAACAACAAACAGTTCTCAGGTTAGCAGGTTAGCAGGTTAGCATAATGCTAGTTTCTAGTGAGTTTAGAACACAAAGAAGAAGCTGCTGGGAACATCTCTGGTTTTATTGGTATTTTCTTGGGGAAGCAGCTGAACAAGAGGAAGTCCAAAGTGAGCACATTTCATCTTTCTATTTTACAGAGATGTTCAGGCCATTTTTGCCTTTATTGGAGAGGACAGCTGAAGAGAGACATGGATATTAGGGAGGAGAGAGTGTGGGGGGGGGGTGGGGGCGAGGTCTGTAGCCTCTGTACACGGGAGGGGTTAGGGTTAGCATGATGCTAGCACATTTGACGCGCCACAGCACATTTAACCTTAAAGTCGTTGCAACGTCGTTCTCTACAGAAGCTCTCAGCAGCCAGTATGTCCTCCTTCTAACTTTAGATTCTGCTCCTGAATGCTCTGGATTTCTTTGGACCAGAGAAGGTAGGCGCTTTTAAGACACCCCCCCCACACGGCCGTTTTGGACGCCCCTCGGTTTGCCAGATATGAGAGCAGTTATCAGGTCAAACCAACAGGTGTTGCAGCGAACTTGTGTTTAAATGATGTCGATCTGAATTCATCTTTAACGTGGAAACATGAAGAAAATATTTATTGAAACATGAAACATTAACATTTTCTAGATGATTCCAAATATGATGCATAAAAACACAGCGTGCAGATAAAATCAGGTCCAAAGGATCGGGGTGCATGATGCTGGTGTTTTCATAAAGCTTCAGGAGTGAAATCTTTCGGAGCCTCTCTGAGTGTTTACTGTGTAAAAGTCTCGATTCAGTGAGGAGTCTGAAGGGCTTTGGGCTCAATCCTTGCTCTGATTTCAGACTTAAGGTTCGATTTTCAGAGCTAATAAACGAGGCGGAGAGTCCCGAGAACAACGCAAGGAGCTCAGATTCTCAAACCGTAAGTCATCAGCAGCAGTTTCTGTATCGTGTTTGATCCCTGGCTGTCCCTGTAGCTGGGTTCAGAAAAAGCTCATTCCCTGCCGTGGGTCGGGGTGTAAGAGCTTATGAGGACGCTGGAGTGTTGTTGGGGTGGGGGGGTAAAATAAAACAAGAAAAGGCAGCAGAGGAGTACAAGATAAGAGAGAACACCTGCAGAGAACATGTCTAATCTGGCTTTAAGTGATAGAGAATCCATCCTCTGTGTGTGTGTGTGTGTGTGTGTGTGTGTGTGTGTGTGTGTGTGTGGAGGTTGATAGTGAGTTGAAGCTCTTTATTGGAACAAGATGACACTCATGATAACAGCGCAGAGTGTGTGTGGTGTCTTTGATAAGTGCGAGTCTTTCACCTTCACTAAAGCTGACATGAGCGGAGATAAAACGCCCCTCCCCCGCTCCCCCCGCTCTGAATCTGATCCTGATCCTACCACACGCTCAGGTTTAAGCGGTGTGATGCACCAAAGCCAAACAGTTTGTGATGATAACAAGCATCCTGTCAGATTGAAGCTGGTCTGAGTGATTCATTAAAAGCTTTCTGAGCAGCTGTGAGCGTGAAAGGAGAAGATATGTGGCGTTACACACTCAGGCTCTTAATGAGGGCGCTTTTACAAACATCAAAGTGTGACATGATCATCGACCTCGATCAAACCCAGCGGCATGTATTCAGGGTCCTCCACATTTCTACTTTTTAAATTTGAGTTTTTACTGCAGACAGCTGGGCTCACTGCTTTCTGTTTGTACATCGGCGTCCTAACGAGTGACGGGCGTCCTATCGAATGACGGGAGTCCTAATGAGTGACGGGCGTCTTATCGAGTGACGGGTGTCCTATCGAGTGACAGACGTCTTATCGAGTGACGGGCGTCCTATCGAGTGACGGGCGTCCTATCGAGTGACGGGCGTCCTATCGAGTGACGGGCGTCCTATCGAGTGACGGGCGTCTTATCGAGTGACGGGCATCCTATCGAGTGACGAGAGTCCTAACTAGTGACGGGCGTCCTATCGAGTGACGGGCGTCCTAACGAGTGACGGGCATCCTATCGAGTGACGGGTGTCCTAACGAGTGATGGGCGTCAGTCGGTTTGTTACGATTCATTTGGAGGAGGAAGAAGAGAACTATTAGAACATTTTTCTTACACAGCTGAGGAGTGAAACTAATGCTCTTAGTTTGACATAATACTCACACACACACACACACACACACACACACACACACACACACACACTGCTGGTTCAGCACGATTTTTATATAGACTCTGGCTCTCAGTGTGTTCCAGATCAGTGACAGTTTCTGCAGGAAAATCAGGACAAACTGTGTGTGTGTGTGTGTGTGTGTGTGTGTGTGTGTGTGTGTGTGTGCGTGGGGGGACTCATGCTTATATCCATGACTGTATTCAGAAGTAAATCTACATTTAACCCACTTCCACCTTGCATCATATTACATCATTTTTACACCCACAGCTGATTTCCTGCACTTTTATGGCTATAAAGATTCTTTGCTATAAAATAAAATAAGTTTTTTTTTCAGTTTTTGCTTCTCTGATGGGAATCAGTCCTACGTCCCCTAATCCCTATGTTCCCTCAGCCCTATGTTCCCTCATCGTTATGTTCCCTCAGCCCTATGTCCCCTCATCCCTATGTCCCCTAATCCCTATGTCCCCTAATCCCTATGTTACCTCAGCCGTATGTCGCCTCATCCCTATGTTCCCTCATCCCTATGTCCCCTAATCCCTATGTTCCCTCATCGTTATGTTCCCTCAGCCCTATGTCCCCTCAGCCCTATGTCCCCTCATCCCTATGTCCCCTAATCCCTATGTTACCTCAGCCGTATGTCGCCTCATCCCTATGTTCCCTCATCCCTATGTCCCCTAATCCCTATGTTCCCTCATCGTTATGTTCCCTCAGCCCTATGTCCCCTCAGCCCTATGTTCCCTCATCGTTATGTCCCCTCATCCCTACGTTCCCTCATCCCTATGTCCCCTAATCCCTATGTTCCCTCAGCCCTATGTCCCCTAATCTCTATGTCCCCTCAGACCTATGTCCCCTAATCCTCCCTACACTGTTTAGTATTTTAACTGCAGTACCCATTTTAAACACTAGGTGTCAGAGTTACAGATTGCTCCTTTAAGGATGAAAACTTTATACATTGCAGTCTGGTTTCCTTCATGGTTACAGTGTCCAGTTGAGGTCACTTACAGTGAAACAAAACGCCAAATCCCCTTAAATCACCCCTGAGGCCAAATCTATTTATTCCTGCCTGTCTGTATACTCTGTCACTCTGCACGCTCCAAACATGAAAGGTTTGGTCAAAAGAAGGCTAAACACACACACACACACACACACACACACACACACACACACACACACACACACACACACACATTGTTTTAAAGCCATCCCCGTCCCTGTTGTCCTCAGATAAATAAACCTTTTGTTGTCCCAGCTGGACCTGCAGGAGGACATGAACTTACATTGAGTCCTTTCTGGAACAGCGGCTGTCCCATGACGTTAGCCAGCATCCGGATCAACGCCGCCCCCTACGGACGATACAGAGAGACACTGTCACGCACAAAAAGGACACAAGGTCATGCACCGGAGCGAAGTGTGCTCCAGAATCTTCTTCAGAACCTGCCTGAGAGGACTCCTCTCTATAAATTATCTCTTCATATTCTTGATGATGCAGTGACTCACCTTTTTGTAGGCGATCCAGTCAAAGACTCGGTCGATGTCCGTCGCCTGCTCCACCTCCTGGGAGATTGGGTGGGAGGTGCTTAGGCCATCCAATAGCATCACCTCGTGGAGGACGTCTGTCAGGAAGCGTTGCTTCTCCTGAGAACAAACAAACACATTGTCTCTTTCACTTAAAGGAAATGCTGCTTTGCATCCCTCTCTCATTCTCAGTGATTGATGAACTCAAAGACGTATTGTCTCTGAAGAGATGGAGCGCTGTAGAACCCATGTTCAGACGAGGACAGAGTCTGAGATTTATGTTCTGGAAGTTCTTGTTACTAACATCATATCTGATTCTTCTGTTAGGACGATGATGAGAAACTAACGTTGTGCGATTACGTTTTCATCTCCAAAGCCCAGGAGAGTCAGAGTGTGAGGTTTAAGACGGAGCTGGTAAAGGAACATGCAGCCTCGTAATGACTGTTAATGACTGTTGGACCCATGCAACATAACGCAGCAACATTATGCAGCAACATTACGCAGCAACATAAAGCTGCAACATAACGCAGCAACATAACGCTGCAACATAACGCTGCAACATAACGCAGCAACATAACGCTGCAACATAACGCAGCAACATAACGCTGCAACATAACGTAGCGACATAACGCTGCAACATAACGCAGAAACATAACGCTGCAACATTACGCTGCAACATAACGCTGCAACATAACGCTGCAACATAACGCAGCAACATAACGCTGCAACATAACGCTGCAACATAACGCAGCAACATAACGCTGCAACATAACGCTGCAACATAACGCAGCAACATAACGCTGCAACATAACGCAGCAACATAACGCTGCAACATAACGCTGCAACATAATGCTGCAACATAACACTGCAACATAACGCAGCAACATAACGCAGCAACAAAACGCTGCAACATAACGCTGCAACATAACGCAGCAACATAACGCTGCAACATAACGCTGCAACATAACGCTGCAACATAAGGCTGCAACATAACACTGCAACATAACGCAGCAACATAACGCAGCAACATAACGCTGCAACATAACGCTGCAACATAACGCTGGGGTCTAGTAGACCCAGCTGGGAGTTTGGCTCTTTGTGTGCATAGAAAAACCAGTGACTGAGGAAGAAGAAAGGCCTGCTCACTTTCTCACAAAGACTTTCTGACCAGCGGTCTGCTCGTATGATTCAAGGTGACGGTCTTCTTCCTCAACATGTGACACAAATAAAATCAATCAATCATTCTTTGGAGCTGGACAAAAATCTGTCAAGTCAAGTCCTTTAAAGGTTCACGTTACAGTATGTTAACTGTCTTTCCAAAATAGACTTTCAGAAACACCCAGTCAGTCACCTTTGGGTGCTGGTTCTGTGTCTCCCTAAGGGTGCTGGGTAATCCCCTCTTTGTGACTCTTCCTCTTCATAGTCGTTATGCTCTGGCCAGACTTCAGTTTATTGGGGGGGGGGGGGGGGGGGGGGGGGGGGGGGGGGGCTAAGCTCTGGACAGACTTCAGTTTGTCCTCAACAGCTTCTTTGCCAGGTTTGAAGCACACAACAGCATGCCCCCACAGAAGACCACCCCCCCTCCCCACGACCAGACCCTGTGCCTGACTGCAGCCAGCGTGAAGAGAACCTTCTCCAAGATCAACACCTGCAAAGCTGCAGGTCCAGACAACATTCCTGGCCGTGTGCTGAAGGACTGTGCAGAGGAGCTCAAAGATGTCTTCACGGACATTTTCAACGCTTCTCTGAGTCAGGCTGTTGTTCCGTCATGCTTCAAAGCCACCACCATCATACCCATTCCAAAGAAGCCCTCACCATCCACTTTCAATGACTATTGACCCGTTGCACTGACCCCCATCGCCATGAAGTGCTTTGAAAGGTTAGTCATGGCCCACATCAAATCCACCCTCCCTGCCACCCTGGACCCCTACCAGTTTGCATACCGAGGTAACAGATCCACTGAGGATGCCATCTGTTCTGCTCTTCACCCAGCCCTCATCCACCTGGACACCAAAAACTCATACTTCAGAATG
The DNA here is from genome assembly GCF_963930695.1 of Labrus bergylta. Lineage (NCBI taxonomy): Eukaryota > Metazoa > Chordata > Actinopteri > Labriformes > Labridae > Labrus > Labrus bergylta. Next base: position 90,853 of record NC_089217.1, read on the forward strand.
CTGTTCATAGACTTAAGTTCAGCATTCAACACCATCATCCCTCAGCAGCTGATCGGCAAACTGGACCGGCTGGGGCTCAGCACTTCCCTGTGCAACTGGCTGCTGGACTTCCTCAGCGAGAGGCCTCAGACAGTGCGGGTCGGCGGCAGCACATCAAAAACCAACGTCATGAGCACGGGGGCCCCCAAGGTTGTGTGCTCAGCCCCTTGCTCTTCATGCTGCTGACCCATGACTGCGCTCCATCCTTCAGCAGCAACCACATTGTGAAGTTCGCGGACGACACAACAGTGGTTGGTCTCATCTCCAACAACGATGAGATGCACTACAGGATGGAGGTCAGCCAACTGGCCACGTGGTGCAGAGACAACAACCTCTTACTGAACGTCGACAAGACCAAGGAGGTTGTTGTCGACTTCCGGAGAGTCCCCACTCCTAAACCCCCACTGATCATCGACGGTGCTGCTGTGGAGAGAGTGAGCAGCACCAAGTTCCTGGGGGTTCACATCAGTGAGGATCTCTCCTGGACAACCAACACCACATCACTGGCCAAGAAGTCCCAGCAGCGCCTCTACTTCCTCCACAAGCTGAAGAGAGCACGAGCCCCCCCATCCATCATGTGCTCCTTCTACAGAGGCACCATCGAGAGCATCCTGACCAGCTGCATCATTGTGTGGCTTGGGAGCTGCACTGCTGCCAACCGCAAGACCCTGCAGCGCAGAGTAAAAGCTGCTGAACGGATTATCGGTGTCCCATTCCCCTCTCTTCTGGACCTCTACGGTACCCGCCTCACCCGCAAAGCAACCAGCATTGTGTGTGACCCCACCCACCCCTCACACAGCCTCTTCAGCCTCCTGCCATCGGGGAGACGGTACCGCAGCTTGCGGGCCGGTTCCACCACACTGAGAAACAGCTTCTTCCACCAAGCTGTCAGGAAGCTTAATTCTCTCCCCTCTCTTCCTTCCCTCCCCTCTGCCCCCACGAACAATGGACGTTGAAACCCCCTCCTGTTTGCCACCAAGAACTCTGGACTAAAAACTCTGAAGCTAACTATTCAAAAGTACAATCAGTTTACTGCACATTGCACAAGTTTACAGAACTCTGGACTAATAACTCTGAAGCCAACTATTCAAAAGTACACTCAGTTTACTGCACATTGCACAAGTTTACTTTTTCTTTAAATTTAATTTAATTTATTTTATTTACCATTTTGTACCTTTTGCAAAATTTAGAATTTATTACTGTAAAATATTATTTATCTTATTTTTACCTCATTTTATTTTATCTATTTTACCTTATCTTATTTTGCCTTATTTTGGTTGTATTGCACCGCAGGACGGAGACAAACGCAATTTTGATTCCACTGTATGTCTGGCATATTTTGAAATTGACAATAAACTTTGACTTTGACTTGACTTCAGTTTGTTGGGGGGGGCTAAGCTCTGGACAGACTTCAGTTTGTTGGGGGGGGGGGCGCGGTGGGACAGTTGGTTCAGTAAAGGTTTAGATCATAATCTTTGTGTGTTGTTTTTTTTTCTTCATCCACTCACTTGTAATTTATTTTCGTCTCTTTCATCTGTTCTTCTCTCCAGTCCGAGTTTAAGCCCCTCCTCTCCTTCTCTAATTGGTTCATGTGTTTTTTCTTCCTTCAGTCTCCCTTTTTACGTCCTCTCTTTTCATTCAGTTCTGTTCACTCTCTCCAGCTCTCCTTCTTTCTCGTCTTTTCTTCTTGCTCCTCCTCGCCGGCGCCCCTTGTTTCATGATGTTAATAGACATCTGCAAACATGTTAAGCTTTAACGAGCTCTGTCTAAATTACCCCTGGGATCTGGCTAAATCCGGGGTAGTGCGGCTCTGTCTAATTCATGGATTACAGTGTTTACTATGGAGATTTGGTTTTAATGAACCTCCATCTTGTTAAGCAATTGAATTGTCAGCTTATTAACTTTTAGGCGTTAATGAACAACATGAAGAGGGACTTTTTGTGAAATTAACAGAATCTTCTGGGATCAGGCTAATTCTTGATCCAACTGCGGCTCGGTGTAATTCCTGGATTAAAGTTGTTTTATTAAATAGATTAATTTGATGAATCTGAATCCTGTCAAACTTAAGTTTCTGGAGATATTTCAGTTCATGAACATACTTTCTGCTGGGATCAGGCTACTTTGTGGAGGATATGGTTTGGTCTAAGTTGACTTGGATATCATTTTCATTCTGTTGAACAATCCATCTGATCCATACGGTCATTATGAACCAGATGGACCTACATGTGGAGGGACGGCTAATAGGGCAGCAGTCAGTGTAAACACACACACACACACACACACACACACACACACACACACACACACACACACTGCATTCAGGAGCAGCTGCTGAATTTAGAAATGTCTGCATCTCTCCTCCTCCTCCTCTTCTTCCTCCTCCCCCTCCTCCTCCTCTCCTCCTCCTCCTCCTCTTCTCCTCCTCCTCCTCCTCTTCCTCCACTTCCTCCTCCTCCTCCTCCTCCTCCTCCTCGTTGACTCGGTGTGTTAGGATAATTGACAGCCCAGCTCTTGTTTTCTGTGTCTTTACTGCCGTGTCGGTAAAACTCAGCTCCCCTTTGGTTTCATTTATTTTATTGATTCAGCGCCCCCCCCCTCCCCCCCCCCCTCCCCCCTTCCCCCCTCTCTGAGAGTCTCTTCCGTTGATGTCATTACAGAATGAAGCTGAGCAACAATCAGTCGGGCTGTGCAGAATCCGTCTGGATTCAGGTTCCCACTCGCCCCTCTGGAGAGCCAGGATGCAAGTAGTGGATAAACACGGCGAGCTGTGATTCAAATCACAAGACGTTTACAGACGAGAAACCCGGAGAGAACGATTCAACACGCAGTCACTCGATACGATTTTGAGACCACCGCTTCCAGCGGACAATTGTAAATTACGTTAGTGTTCACACTGACCCATTGGTTATTTTTCCCTGATTCCAGGGTGGTGCCCCTAAGTTGATTAAACATAGTTCAACGATATTGTTATTTATATTGATAATAATTAAATATAATTATTAAAAAATATAACCAAAGTTGACTAGATAGAACCCCAACAAATGGTGCCCCGTGTGAGGCCTTCAATACAACCAGCTTTATTGCACTGTTAACGCACAGTAATCTGAACCTTTAATCCTAAAAGAGATTTTTCTTGAGGAAAAATTGTCTTTTCTTTTGAAGATTTACTTTTTGTTGTTTATTCAAAGCAGACAGCAAGTTGTGGCTTAGTTTGTGTCGTATGTTGATGAACATAATGATGCAGCCAAGGCGACTTTCTCAATGAACTTGTTTGTTGCTTTAATCCAGAGTTTTATCCTGAAGTAATTCTTCTAAAGAATTTTTTTTTTTTTTTTTTAACATTGACTTCTCATTTCAAGCAAAGCAGCCATCAAGTTGTGTTTTAGTTGTGTTGTTGTGTTTAGGTGGGTTGAATAGTTTTAATTTTTGTGTGATCTTTGTTGTTTGAGACACCAATTTAGACATTTTTTCCATTGAGAGTGTAACCTCATAATTGTTGCATAGCCAGCAGTCTGAGAGGTGTTGACCTCTCAGTCGAAGTTGACTTGATCAAACCCAAACAACGATCTTAGATTAGAATGTGACGGCGATCTGCCGAAGCAGAGAGAGACATCATGTTGTGATATCGCCCCCGCCAAGAGGTTGGACGCTCTGTTCCTGATCCCCCCACGGCATCCATGTAAGAAATACTACACTGCAACCTGATTGGCTGAATGAGTGATTGGGCGTGTTCCAGTTTTCATTTCCTGCAGCGCCGTTGCGCTCTGCAGACAGAAGCAACATTTTAAATGAAAAACCTGAAATAAACGAGAGGATCAGGAATGGAGCGTTTTATCATCTCGCTACCGGAGAAACACTTTGTGTCTATTAAAGCGCCAAGCAGAACCGCAGGAACAGGGATTTAAAAACGCCATGTCGCTCACAAACAGGCTGAGTATGTGCACTGGAGATAAGGTGCTTCAGCTGCAACACGTTCTGAAGTGTGTGTGTGTGTGTGTGTGTGTGTGTGTGTGTATGTGTGTTTCTATGCGTGTGTGTGTGTGTGTGTGTGTCTGTGTGAGTGTGTGAGTGTGTGCGTGTGTGTGTGTGTGTGTGTGTGTGTGTGTGTGTGTGTGTTTCTGTGTGTGTGTGTGTGTGTGTGTGTGTGTGTGTGTGTGTGTGTGTGTGTGTGTGTGTGTTTCTGTGTGTGTGTGTGTGTGTGTGTGTGTGTGTGTGTGTGTGTGTGTTTCTATGTGTGGGTGTGTGTGCTGTAATCTAAAGTTGCGTTCTCACACACCTTCTCTCAGTCTCTTCAGGAGGACGGATGGCGGCTTCATGAGCACATTTGAAGAAGAATTGATTTTTAATCGTGCCGTGTTATGAGCCAGCTCCCTCTGTGGAGAGTGGAGGGGAGCGGGCTGAATGTGACGAGCTGCATGTGAGGAGCTGAACCGCAGAGAGACACTTTTGGAATGGAGGAGGAGTCAGATATCGGAGTGAGTGAAGGAAGGTCAGAGGTCAGAGGTGAGGACTCTGAACGCCTCCACACTCTGAAGTTACGTTTGACAAACAGGAAGAAGTGTTACGGCAGAGAGAATAAGTGTCTCATGTTACTACTTCCTGCTTTAAAGCAGCACTTCCTGCATCAGGATTCTACTCACCATGTTCCACTTTGGGAAGAGGAAGTCTGTGCCGACGTACTCGAAGAAATGAGCAAAGCCTTCTTTCAGCCACACGTCCTCCCACCACATGGGGGTCACCAGGTCCCCAAACCACTGAGAGAGACACACACACACACACACACACACACACACACACACACAAACACATAAAACTTTTTAAATACTTTTCTCACAGTAAACGTTTCAGTTCAAAGACATCAGAGTATTTATATCTGTTTCATATCACAGGGAGTCAAAATAAAAGGGTGTGGGAGTAAAAGACAAAAACATCCAACAAACAAAAATCCATAAAAGAAAAAGAACAGACGAGTGAGCACGCTGACTTAAATGCTCCATACCTTCTGTAAACCACAGACCAGTCTGTTCCTGCAGGGGGCGCTGGAGTCCCATCAATGGCGGTCTCCATGCTGGAAATGCTGTCTCAGTCTAACTTTCAGTCAACCTAACGACAGGCTGAGAGCTGGAGCTGAGACATGAGCTAATCACACCTATTTGTTTTTTTGAACCAGGCTGTAAACATGTTCATCTCTGCTGTAAAAACAGGCTTTTTAGAATGGGTGTGTATGTGACTTCCTGTGTTTCTGCAGCCAGCCTCTAGTGGACACTCCAGGAACTGCAGGATTTTACACTTCAGCATCGGCTTCATGTTTCAACACCAGAGGTCGCCGCTCAGTTAAAGGAGTAAATGTAGCCACTAAAGGTTTCAGAGGTTATGTAACTGTTAGAGGCATTTTTGGGTGTTTTGTTTGTTGGGCTGACCACTAAGGGGCACCGTAAACATCAGGGAGATTAACTGGAGGTCAGTGGTTTTTGACTGTTGCACGCCAATCTGAGAGAACGTGTAGTTTATCTAATGGTTCTGATAAGTGCACATTGGTGGAAATTGGGAGTGAGGAGTGTGACTGTCCATACCGGAGTTCAGATATTCAAGTCAAAACCAAAAAGCTCATCTCAAGAGTCACAGCAAATCTGGGCCAGAGCTTAGAACGCCACAACAGCCGCTGACTTTAAATTTGACACAATGCTGTCAACAATACAGAACATTTAATTAAATCCACAACGAGTCCAAGTTTGAGCAGGATGTGCCAGCTCTGCTCCTCCTGGAGGTCTGAGTGAGTCTCCGCCTGATGAACAGAGTCCAGCAGAGCGCCGTCCTGCAGGGCGCCGTCCTGACTTAATGAAGCAGGTCGAGCTCATCAGCAACAACGGAGGACAACCAGCAACGTAGTTCAAGACAAAGTGTGACAAAGGAAGCTGCTCGTTTGGCACACGTTTTTAGGGGATGGATGGTGAATTCTCTTCGGGGTAAAGGAACAGAAGAGTTTAATGAAGGCGGAGCACGTAGAAAATAGACTGAACTCTGCTGATAGTGAAACGTACGGCCACAAGAGGAATCCATGTGTGCCCGCGCTGCTTCATGGAAACACAGCCTGAATGAAAATGGAGCAGCGATTGGGAACAAACGTGTGTCCCTGCCAGCTTTGTTTCAGAGTCTCCACGTCCCCTCTAAACCTTCAGCTGCACGCCGGGAAAAAAAACTTTTCCTCTGAATTCACTTCAAACTCTCATGAAAGCACACGGACGTGTTCCTGAACAAACTGTCCTTCGGCGAAGTCTGTGTGTGTGTGTGTGTGTGTGTGTTTAAAATGAATTAAAGTTACTGCAGCCAACGGGGGCTAACCAAGGACTCCCAACAGCCCCCCAGAAACCCACCTGACCCGGGACCCCATGCTTAGAAACTGAGCTGCAGATTTACGTCGGAGGGTGCGGAGCGACCAACACAAAAAGTCAGTGTTCAGTAATGACTTGCAGAAACAAAGGCTCAGGCCCTGTAGTCTCCTGGTGCTCTCAGGTGCGATGGGATGAAGTGATCTGATTTTGACCTGCTCAGGAGAATCCTCTTTCATTCACTCCTTTAAATGACCACCATCCCAATGCTAATTATAGCTCTGAGTTAGCATCGAGCTAACAGTCCCCCCCCCATGGTGAATAACACACCAACAGCAAACCGGTTCAATGTGGGACGAGGAGTTAAACGTATATTTATCACATTCATCAAACTCTGTTATATTTTTATCGGTTTCAAATTGAGCTCCCGTTTCGTCATCGTTTTTTATTCTCACTTGTTTGGTTCTCGTTCAGCTCAGGAAAATTAATTAATTAAATTAAAAACTTCATAAACTATCTTTGCTTCAGTCTCGACTGTAAATCTCTTCACTCTCGAAACAAGCGGCGTCTTTCATCTGTCCGTGTTTTCTCATAAACGTGTCACGGCGTGCACACTGACTGACTCTCTTCCTCGCTCTCTGGCTCTCTCTCTCTGGCGGCCCTGAGTCTGTGTCTGGGCAGGGATTAAAACCGACCCCCCGTGGGAGCTGGCAGGCTGCTCAGCTGCCGCCTCGCTCAACAGGCGCCGATTCAAACTCGCGAGCTGCAGACCCACTAGGGTCCATGAAAAACAAACCCTGCCAGAGGACGTCCTTCTTACAGGTATGTTTTAAACCATTTCCTGTCTTCATGATGAAGCAGTGACTTCTGGGAAATCTCCGACTGAAGGGAACAAACAGAAAAACGCCAACCCCCCCCCCCCCGGCTGTCCGGGTCCGCAGTGGGTCAGTAAGTGTTCTTGGTGTGATGCTGGTTCAGTTTGACCACGCCTCCTGACGAACAGGATGATGATTAGAGAGAGATTTGAAGTCTCGAGCCGTCACTTCTCTGATCATTAAAAACTTCACATTTCCTCACACGTCTTCATTAGCTCGTCTCTCGTCTCCTTTCATCCTGGTTTAAACATTTTGAAGAAACGCCTCCGGGGGGTCCGCCGATGAGGCTGGGAAAGTCGACTCAGGTTGCTATGGTTCTGTTGTTGCCATGGTTTCACAAGTGCATCACGGGTAGGGTTCGTCATAGGGGGAATCCAGACAGCGAAAGATGCTGATCTGAAAGAGTGTTGAGGCGGGGGAACCGGGAGGGGGGGGGGAGAAAAGTTCGACATGAGGAAGAATGCTGATGAGTCAGAAAACAGAGAGCGAGGACTCTTTCTAAGATTCAGCACAGGCTGAGAAAATGCCAGAGAAGGGTGGATGAATGCTGAGTAGGAACACAGCTTTCACCTCTGACACCAACAACAAACTGCTGCACACTCTCAAACAGTGTTTGGGATTTGAGGATTGTTTTGGGGGGGGGGGTCACGCGGGTCAAGAAGAACTTTTTCTAGCAGGTCGCTGCCCCATCGAAGCTGGGCAACAAACTGAAAACTGCAGACTGCTTATAACCACAAGTGAAGTATAAAAATGGAACATCTATGACGGAATCTGGCCTTCAGTTAAAGATGGAAACCAGACATGAGGAGCTCGTAAAGGCTGCAAACGTTTTTAGCCTAAGCTCTTTGCTATGACTCTCATTCACACTCTGAGTCCTGATAAATTAAACCTGATGCATATTGAGCTCATTCTGTTGAATCAGACTGAAACCTCATTATCTCTGCAGCCTCACCGAGCTAATGGGACTCCCACAGCTCATACTTTCTGTTATTTAAAGCATATTTATTTATGGCTCATAAAACCTAAAGCTCAGACTCACTGTGTGTTACTGAATCTCACAGTCAGCTCTTTGAACTGCAGGAACACGTCTCTGGAAACTACAGCTGGTTAAGTAGCTGAGACATCACAGCAACAGTTCAGATCATTTCTCGTGAGTTTGTCAAGCCCAGCAATGTCAAGTGTATATATCATGTGGAAATAAATAGGCCAATACTATCATAAGACCTGTTTCTCCACTAGAACACAAAGCAGGGCACAGAGCCAAAGCTTGGACCAGCTCCTGGTTGCTGCTTTAGGCTTAGACAGCCGAAGGACAAGATCCAATTAGTTACTTCCTCCTCTCCTTCTTCATCTTCATGCATCCTCTTGCTTTGAGTCTTTATCTTTAAGACTTGTTTCTCTGGAGCTTTGCAGAGCACAGCTTACTTGTGTTTATCTAAGTCTCAAATAAAAAATAGTACGGGAGGCAGGTTCTTTAAGTGTCAGGCCCTCTCCTGTGGAATCACGTTCAGAGCAGACACTGTCTCTCTCTACGAGCGGACTTAAAACTTTCCTTTAGTAACGACAGGCCAAAGCTTGGACCAGCCTCCAGTCGCTGCTTTAGGCTTAGACTGCCGAAGGACAAGATCCAATTAGTTACTTCCTCCTCCTCTCCTTCTTTGTTACTACCTTTGTGTCCTTCCTGGAGTCTTTGTGTGCTCTCATCCTGCAGGTTCTTGTGTATTGTTGTTGTGGACCCCCTGCAGTGCTGCGCCTGCTACGGTTCTTCTTCACTATAATACAAAATGAGTTAAAAGACAATCTTCTAATGCAGTTTTCTTTGATGGATAGAGCCAGAGCTGCAGAATATTGTTTATGAACCCCATCCCCCTCTCTAAATAAACAAAGCCTGTCACAACTAGCTCCCTGTGTGTGTTTTTCTACAATAACCAATCACAAGGTTTGGTATTCTGTTCATAACTCAGGGAAATATCAGGGCTGCAGTTAAAGACTTGTAACATATAGATCAGTATTTGTCGCAGCAGTATTGCCGGCGCCCCGCTCCAGGGATCCTCCACAGAGGTTGTTC